>NW_004949169.1:1319821-1398225 GCF_000317375.1 Microtus ochrogaster | reverse complement strand
TAAAAAAAAAAGAAAAACAAACAAACAAAAAAAAAGCTAAAAAAAAAAAAAATAAAGTCCCTACCTCCTACTATGTGTGAGTCTCTGATGTCAATAGTAAAGCATAAAAATCTTAAAAGTGCCGGAACTAATTTCATTGGTTGCACCTAGATACAATTGAATAAAACCTTGTGGAGAAATATAAATTACAATTTCAGAAGACACAGAAATTATACTGAAAATCTGGATCTCTCTATCACATATTACAATTACTAGAGTTAACTTTTGGAGGAATTTTCCTGAATTAAAATTGTACTGAAGATTATCTCTACAAACTATAAATGTGATTCTTAAACATTATCACTATAAAATAACCTCAAAACAAATGGGCAAAGTGTCTTTCTCTATGGTTTGCATATAAATTTTGACTATATATAAACATATATTATTACACATATGCAACTTTTATTTATGAATAGTTGTATGTATATATGTACATAGAAATTTCAAGCTTCTTTTAAATGTAATGCTTCTATATATGTGAATAAAATTTTTGCATTCTCATATGCATAATTTCATGGATAATAGTACTCTGCAAACATTATTTTTGATTATGGGATACACTGATTATAAAGTAAAATCTTTAGAATGTGTACTACTTGTAAATTGAAGACACAAGAATTTTCCAATTTCAAAGTTACTTAATCACTTTGTTTTCTAAACAGATTACAAAAGATTGTTTTTTCTTGAGTTACAGTTATATAATGGAACTGTATTTATAAAAGTTTACCTGGGTTTCACTCATCTCACTGCTACACATTTACACTTGTCTTATTTTTCTTGTAAAGTAAGAACCTCCATAATACTGACTGAGTTTTGTTGTGATTATTAAAGTGATGTTTCAACTTTAACACTAGCTCTATTAATCACTTAATTATTTTGAATTTAATATCTTGTACTGAAAACCAAATAACTTTAGTAAGCACAACATCTCCATATCTCTGCATATCTAAGGTTATGTCTATCATCTGGGATTTTGGTTCTAACCTTTCATTCTAAGGGGCCAGGACAGCATCCATGCTGGGCACATAAGTTCTGAAGAACTATTATCCGGATACAAAATATAACCTTGAAACATACTATTTTAATATTCTTGAATATTTATGAGTTTTATCTTTTTCACTTCCTTATGTATGAAGTGGATAAAATCATTGTAGAGATTAAATGAATCATTATCGTCATAGCCGAGATATAAACTAAACAAAAATATTTTTAAAGAACACTATCATTATTATCTTGTGATTTGTAGGCAGTATAGTTTATGGAGTGAACCTTTCAAACATACACACAAAAATGTGTGTACAAATTGTGACATTTGCCAATCTTTAATGAAGTCTCAGAGAACTACATGGCTTAAAAATATTGAATGCAAACTAATGGAATCATGCTGATTTTACAATGCCAATGATCCATGTTTCACCTTTTATGAAGAGAATTTTATTTAATAGCAGACAAACCACTTGGATTTGTGTGTGTGCATGTGTGTGTTGTTCTTGTTTTTCCTCTGCTCTATTTAAACAGTGAGTTCAGAAACACTGTTCTTTGTCTTTAATCCCAATGTGTTTTTCTTCTCATAGAGCTACATCCAATAACTCAAGTTGGAAAGAAACATAGGTATGCAATCTAATGTGATGCCAGAAAAACACAGAGATTCCATAGTCACATGGAAACTATTAGGTTTTCTTCTTTTGTCTCAGGAATTCCTCTACAACCATCGAAGACTAGGCATTTCTATTTTGAGCTTCGTGTGGCAATATGCATACATGCAGTTTCTTATAACTAATTTTATTACAAATTTTCCTCTGAGAATAGTACACATATTTTCTTCATTGCGTTATTGACTTTTTTGATTTGTTTTGTTTTCATTTACTTGTTTCTTTGTTTGTTTGGCCTGAAAATCCTTTATCTTACATATTGACATAGTGTTATAGAATTGAATCTCCACAAGATTCACCTGTCTGCTTCAAACTTTGTATGCCGTAGTCACTCATATATTTTTGCTTAGTTAAAGGAATCCGTATGGTGAAAGGATCATTTAAATGTGGAATTGATAATTCTTTTTTTTTAACTTTTTTTTTAAACTTTTTTTTTTATTAAATGTTATTATTCAATTAAGGATGGAGGTGGGCGGTCCTTGGAATTGATAATTCTAACAGCATACAAAACCCATTCCATATACAAAATGTATCACTCATTTCTGCAGAGACACTTTGAATTCACAGCAAGGAAGAAAGGAGACCTTTAAAATACTATGTAAAAGCAGCTGAAAATAACCAGTTCTGCAGAGATCAGAAAAAAACCCAATACTTATTAAAAGAAGAACACTATTGATTGGTAAAGTAAAAGAAAAGAAAAAAGGTGTGTGCTAACTTAGGTGCTAAATTTAGACAAGTATTCACTGATTAAGACATAAAATTCCTAGAAAAGACCATTCTTTAGGGATAAAACATTTTATGGAGATCTTTCTCTATTGAGCAACAGCTATGGAGTTCAAGTTTAAAAAATGAATTTGACTCAGTATAATACAAGATAAGGCAGAAAATGCACTATTAGCAATATAGCTTAATAAAATGCTGATGTCAGCAAATTTTCAAGATTAAATTATTATCTAAATTTAAAACCTAGAGAAAACATTGGTATTGGTATCAAAAGCCACAACACAGTAACTATCGTGTTTCCTTTTCTTTCTCCTTTATTTTGCCTACATTACACAAGTAATTACATCCTCAATTTAGTCACTTAAAATGATAACTGGACTTTTACAGGAATTTTATTACATAATTAATGTAAATATATTACCTTATATTGCCCCGAGAAAAATTTGAATTTTATTTTCATGAGTTAGAGAAGAGGATATAGACTTAATTACCTTTTTAGTTCTAAATCTGTCACATCATATTTTGGTTTTGGTTGTGGGCAAGTGAATAAAATATATTTGATAGTGAAAGTGTAAAATTCAGTGTCAAGATTTACAGACTCAGAATCACTATTCAAATAGTATAGAAGAAGTTCATTGAGATGTTTAGAATTTTGTTCTGGTTCATTTGGGCATGTAACATTTTTCCTAATATTTAACAATCTTTTTCTAATAAAGCATATAAAAAGAAAATGTTAAAATTACATTTTTAACTATGATAAGAATCTCAAAATTAATGGAAAGACTGATTGATAAACTGAAAGAGAATGAAGTATGTGATAAAGAACTATATTATTAAGTATTGCTGTTCGATGAGATTTAGAAGGCTGAGATGTTTCATGATCTGCGAGATAGAGTATCAGGAAAATAAGTGAAGTGATTCCAAGGACTAAAAGTTGGAAGGAGAGTGTTGTAGACTTCAATGTGTATGTATAGATGATTATATTAAAAAGAATTTTCATAATTATATTAATTAGTCTAGGTAAATACTCACTTCTATAACCTTTGCTATGCAATTTTAATTTCCTTTTCAAAAATTATACATGAAATCTAATTCATTGACTGAGGACATAGCTTTGTGGTAGAGGAATTGTCTCACATATGAATGGTCCAAGATTTGATTTCTAGCACCCTAAAACCAATTTAAGAAAGGAGGCGATCAGTGAGATGGCTCAGCAAGAAGAGATGGTTACTTCCTAAACCTGATAACCTTAATTTGATCCCTAGAACTCATAAAAAGACAGAAAGAAAAAAGTGAATGCTCAAAGGGGCTGTCTGGCCTCCATATGTGCATTGCTAGATGTGTGCCCGGCTTGCATCTAACACATACCCGAAGCTACTCTCACACATACTCACACAAATATTAGTAAATAAAGTAAAAGTTAAAAGTAAAATATTTATTAAAGTAATAGAAATGAAATTGCACTGAACTTTAGAGTAGTTTACATAGACTATATTAAATTAAAATGTATGGGTACATTTCTTTTTTTTAAATAAATAAATCTTTATTTTTTTTATTTTTTATTTTTATTGAGAAAAGGAAAAAAAACAAGTTTCCACCTCCTCCCAGCCTCCCATTTCCCTCCCCCTCCTCCCACCCTTCCCCCCCTCCTCCCACCCTTCTCCTCCTCCCCCCACTCCTCTCCCCCTCCCTCTCCAGTCCAATGGGCAGTCAGGGTTCCCTGCCCTGTGGTAAGTCCTAGAGGACCTATGGGTACATTTCTATCTTTATGTATACCTATGCATATATATTCAATTATATATACACATACACACATTTAATAACTTGGGAATACAGACCTGGTATGTAGACTTGAGTCAAACTCTCACTAAATGTGTAGCTTATAAATTAAAAGATTAGGGGAATGTTAGAAATCACTGTTTTCCCTCTGACCACAAGAAGAAAGTCTGTATTTAAAATAAAATGGCCCAAAGGGGGAAAAAATGTTATAGAGATTTCTGGAACGTTACATTTGCCTGTTTCTAGTTAATTCCTAAAGTTCAGCTTCAGTTTGCTGTATTTAAAAATTTATTTTAATCCAAAAAACAGATTTAGCTTTCAAAATGAGTTCCACACTTGACCAAGCTCTAATTAATATAACACTTTAGTGATAAAGTTTGTTATTTTTTAGTACAGTCAATTTTATTTATTTCCTAAGATTTCTCGATCTTTCTTTCAGATAGGAATATATTTTACTTCTTGTTGTTGTGGGGTAGTATAACACTCTTTCTGCAACCTCAAGTCTTTCTGCAACCTCAAGGGAATAATGTATCTCTTAACCTGAATCTACATAGAAAAAAAATTGACGCCATTTCTAACACTTAATTGGTATTTACCTGGCATAAACACAAGAGGCTGTTTGGTTTGTTCAGTTATCCTTGTCTGCATAGGGCCATTTAAACTCAAATTGGAATTGTCTCTGGGCTACTATCAATGATAATAAGAACTTTAATTCATGCCAATTATAACAATCCACAGCACAGATAGGGGTGAACAAGGAATTCAAGCAGAACCTTATATTTGGTTTCATTAGACTGAGACTTAATGAGAAAAAAAAATATCATTAGCACCAAGAAACTTGTAAGTTTTGTTGGTTTTCTTGCTAAAATTCACTGTGTCTGTGATGGGAACTGTGGTAAGAAAGAAAATGTAAATTTCATTTAGTAAGACATACATGAAAACATATTCTGAAGGAGAGAATGGGCGTTCCTCCATAGAAAAGGCAATTGGTGCGGAGTGGCTTCCCTTTAATATGCTCATTTTATAAGAACCATTCACACACTAATGAATATCTTGAATATCACCATAGAACCTTCATCCGGTGATGGATGGAGATAGAGACAGAGACCCAAATTGGAGCACTGGCCTGACCTCCCAAGGTCCAGATGAAGAGCAGAAGGAGGGAGAACATGAGCAAGGAAGTCAGGACCTGGAGGAGTGCACCCACCCACTGAGACAGTGTGACTGATCTAATGGGAGCTCACCAAGGCCACCTAGACTGGGACTGCAAGAGCCTGTGATCAAACCGGACTCTCTGAATGTGGCTGACAATGGGGGCTGACTGAGAAGCCAATGATAATGGCACTGGAATTTGATTCTACTGCATGTACTGGCTTTTTGGGATCCTAGTCTGAACGCACACCTTCTTAGACCTGGGTAGAGGGGGGAGGGCCTTGGATTTACCACAGGGCAGGGTACCTTGCCTTCTTTTGGGACTGGAAAGGGAGGGAGGAGGGGGAGTGGAGCAAGTGAGAGGGAAATGGAAGGAGTGGAGGAAGTGGAAATTTTTAATAAATAAATAAAATAAAATAAAAAAGAACCGTTGGCAGCTCAAAGATTTTAGATTTAGTATCAATAATCAAATTTACTTGTCATCTGTGTCATTCAGCTTGCATATGGTATATTTAAAAGAAGATGTCCCTGTGGATATACATGTATTTAAAGACAGTCTCCCTGTAATTTCTCTATACAACAAATTTTTAATGCAAAATGCCAAACGCAATTGAATGTCAAAATATGAATCTGTATTAGTGCTCTTTTTAATGTTTCTATTGATAAAACTACTATTTTTACATTATAACATAACGCGGATGGTATTTGAAATTTTATATTTCTTAGTCCCTGTGGTTTGCCAGAGAAGGCAAATATTAATGCATAAATGCAAGAGAAGGCACTAATTAATGCATGAAATTTTAACCTTATTTTTCCAGTTAAATTTAGGTTATATCTCATCATTTTGCATTAGTGTGAACCTCCAACATTCTCAAAGGCATCATTATGAGGAGATAAAAATGATTAAGAATTAAGTTTGAGTCCATACATAGAATGTTAAGTTTCTCTACAAGGAAAATGAAAGAAAACACTTACCATAAATATCAACTAAGTATGAAAGACAACAAATGAAAGTTTACTTTTGTTTTGTCTTTGGCACAGTGGCTGTGCCTTAATCTACCACTATTTCAGCCAGCATTTGAGATTACATGTTTTCAGCCTACTTCTGTCAGCAGCCCAGTTGCTCAAGACATAGCCTGGCAAAAATTTTGTTCCTGCAGGCACAGGCTCTGCTACTGCCTCTAAAGATAACTCTAGTTAAATCTCTATCATTTTGTTAATAAATAAGATTGGAGATTCAAAGGCTGGGGTGAAAACCTGCTAGCTCAGAGCCATTGAGTAACAACTAGCTAACCTTCTCTCCTTGCTGGCATCTTCCAAAAATCCTACTTTGTCAAAACAACAAAAACTCTGCCACTCAAAATCCCTCCCTACCTCTTCTGGTAAAACTTTCTATCTCTTTCAGATGCCCTCTGATGCTCTGTGATTAAATTCTGTCAACTAGTTGCTGATTCAGCCTCTTGACACAAAGTTAATTTTATTGAATTAATGCAAATGCTAACTCAAGGTTCATAGTGTGATCAAATATCCTCCGACATATTTTTTTTTCTGTTTTTTTCTGATCTTGAGCTCAGTCAGGGTGGATATTTCACAGCTCATTAACAACTTATGTCACTTTGTCTCGCAACTAATTTTGAATCCACATTCTCAAATTATCTTCCTTTCTATGCCCAAACTTTTGTATGAACCTCTATTCAGCAAAGCAATGTAATATTTGACTACTTTAGGAATAAATAAGTGTTTTCAGGCCTGCTAAGATTACTCAGTAGGTAAAAATTTTTCCTGTTAAGACTCATGAACTGAGTTTAGACTTTGGTACTTATGTGGTACAAGAAAATGAAATGACTCTTGCAAGTTGTTATGTAACATATACCTGAGCACATATATACACTAAATAGATCAATTAATGGAAAAAATAACATTTCCAATGTTTTCTCTTAAATAAAACATTGTTAATATATATGTCATTTAATGTAGATATCCAAAAATGGTAAAATATTGTGTGATTGAAGATGATTGCTTTATGGTTGCATAAGCAGTAATTTTCAGCATAGCTATAGAATCTATAAAATGATCGAATGAAATTCTAGAAATGCCACAATTCATTCAAAATACTGGTATATCAATAAAAGGCTATCTTATAAAAGAAAAACCAATTTTGTATTATTGTCAAACCACAGCTAGTAGTATTACCTTAAAATTTCATACAGTCTCTCTTACTATAGATAATTGCCCCTGAAAATTTATAAATTGTGCCAGGCTACAGTGCACACACCTTTAATCCCAGCACTCAGGAGGTAGAGGCAGATGGATATCTCTGTCCAAAGCCACCCTTGTCTACAGATCGAGTTCCAGAACAACCAGGGATACATAGAGAAACCTTGTCTCAAACACCAAAAAAGAATAAAACAAAAAAGAAATTTCAATCAATATTCATATCCAACTACTCTGTCTTTGATGGCAGGCACAAGAGTATAATTATTGATAAGAACTGCTCATGTAATATGAGCTCTGCATTAGTGATTATTTCCATGGAAGGCATTATTCTTCCTTCCTCTATCACATAGACTAGAAATTTCTAGTTAAAGTAAATAGTGTTTGTTAATGTCAACACAACTGGTAAATGTAAGATTCTTAGACAGTACTGTCTTCACTCTTTTGATTAATGCCTCTATGCCTTTCATACTATAAACTTAAAATGACACAATGCAGAAAGAGAACTATATAGTTGGAAATTAAATCTATCCTACATGGCCACAAAATAAAATACGAGGTGGGCTTCCATGAATTTTGGAAGTATTTCTGAGAAAAAGAGAAATTAGATACAGTTCTCTGAACAGTCTACTATGGTTTGGCCATCTCTTTTGTCATATTTTCAATATAAATTACCTGTTCAGACTTTGCGTTTGACTGTATCATTTAAATTTCATTGATATTCCCCAAATGTAACACAAAAGAGAGGCAGATAATTTCAGTCATTCTAATTCATAGCCTTTTTGTACAGTCGCATGAATAGACTTCAATATTCAACATCATGCATAAAGCCACCGTTGTTCTCTTTCTTTGTTTTTTTATCATTTCTGAGTTTATAGATCAGAAAGAAAACTGAATCTCACTCAACACATATGTGAATGCCTTTGAAAACTAAAGAATCAAACAATACTAATAGTCACAGCTATAAGAACTACTGATTTACCATTTTAAAAGCTTATAAGAAAGATATCAGCTCTCATGAAAGCAAATTAAGGTTAGATGTTTACTAGGTTCAATCTATTCATTGGTGCTATTTGAGTTTTTGAGGGGTTTTGGATAAGTTTTTTTTATTCTTTTAACATTCTTATCTTAAGGTACAGGAATTATTCATATTGTTATTTAATGCTTATGTTAATGAAACAATTCCTGATTTGTTCTTATTTAGAACACTTCAGATTGGATGGAGCTTAGTACTAGTGCAACTCACTTAGTACCCAGAAATTCGAAATAACATCTCTGCATGTATAAATAAAAAATAGTCATTTGGGGACATTTATAATTGACCAGATGCTAGCAAAATAGTAGTCAACAAATATTGTTCAATTGTTTCGATAACTAGGAATCATAAAATCCCTGCAGATTTTTTCTCAGTTTTAATCTCTAGTTCTTCTGTAGTGTTCAAATGTCCCATTATAATCATTAAGGTATTTGCAGAACATTAAAAGAACCAAGGAACAGGGAAAATGTCACAAGACAAAAGACTGACAGCTTTAGAGAGCAAAAATGTGGGGACTTCTTGCTACTTTATTTCTATTCCAGTAAAATACTAATTCCTTTCACAATGATGAATCAAGTGCTTGATATTATCGATACTCTTCACATCCCTCTACAAAAAATAATAAGGTGGTTTTCAGGATTATTTTCCAGCAATGATCTATTCACTGACTTTTTTCTGCTCTTAAACTGAGGAAAATGCACCCACAGAGGCATTTGAACTTGCCTGTATGTGTGAGCACACTCTAGAACAATCAAACTTTTAAATGTTTATCTATGAATAGAAGATAGGATCTTGTGTTTTGTTTGAGTAAATAAGTAGAAAGAACAAGTTTAACACCTGCACTTCTTTGTGGTAAATACGCTCCCTCCTTCTCACCACCCCAATCAACCCACAGCTAATCTAAATATGGTAACCATCAGTGGAAGGTGCTTGCAATAGCTCAGAGAGGCAGGAGGCAGAACAGTAGGAGTGGAACACCTTTGCAGGTGTTCCCACAAGGGAGCCTGCTTTCCACCAGCCCACTTCATTTTATATTTATGTTTTTAAAAATGGATGCAGGTATGGTGACATTCATTTAAGGAAACCCCATCATCTCCACATAAAGTAATTGAATAAATAAGATTCACATTCACTAGTTTGGGAATAATGTATTGTTGTCTACTGAAATCTCTCCTACATATTGTCTTCTCGCTTATGAATGGACTGCAGAAGATGGGAACAAATTGAGAACAATTTCAAGACTGC
This sequence comes from Microtus ochrogaster, assembly GCF_000317375.1. NCBI lineage: Eukaryota > Metazoa > Chordata > Mammalia > Rodentia > Cricetidae > Microtus > Microtus ochrogaster. The sequence goes on along the minus strand of NW_004949169.1, from coordinate 1,388,382 downwards.
GCATGTGTTCATTCAGCACAGTACAAGGACAACAAAGATAAGCGAGAGAATGCTAAGCATGGAATTTAGGCCAGCTGTAGACAATCCCAAACTGAAAAGCTCTTTTTATTTTTCTATGTTCAATATTTCTTGACCTACTTCTTATGAATAAACTTCTGCCTGGAAAACAGAAGGAACTCATTTCTCACTTGAAGGTGAAATTTACCTTGAGATAAAACTCATTTTGGTATAAAACTGTGTCTTATGAGCTATGTATAACACAGACACAAAAGGACTTGGGGTAAAATATTTCATAAATTATACTATTCAGGAATATAAACAGGAAACTCCAAATGGTAATTAGTAAAATGCAATAATTTAGTAAGCAAAGAAATAACTGATGATATGCTAAATAAGGAAAGATACTTATTAAAGTCTATGGAAAAGAAAAACTATTTGGTAATGATGTAATATATGCTTGATTCGTTATTCCATATTTACCCCTCACAAATGCATAGAGAATAAATATTATATATTTCATCTCTGGACTACACATCAGAATTCTGAATAATGTTGAGTAATCATAACATTAAAGAAGTATCTCTAGGTCTTAAATGTGTTACCAGAAACAGACTCATAGGCATGCGCATACGCATACTATTTTATTGATTAATTTGTTCTCAGACGGTTTCATAGTTGTATATATTACATTCTGGTTACTCTTTCTCTCTACCTGCTCCCATTGCTTTTCCGTTCTAGTCAACCCCCATTCCAATTCCTAGCAATCATTTTTCTCCAGTTTAAGACATTTGATTTGATTTTGTGACACATTCAGTTTAACTGGGACCATTTGAACACACAGTATTTTTTGAGATTAGACTCATGACCTTCAGTTCCAACTTTATCAAGTAAGGGAGTTCCTACAGCCTTGCTTCCTCACAGCTTTAGATTTCTTTAGATATGCAGATCTTTTGAATTACAAAATTAAATCTTTTTGCCACTAACATAAATAACATTTCGTTGGTATGAATGTAACCTAAACACCAGGTATAGTATAACATTGACTAAGGTTGCCAGCTCTATCAAGACATGACAAAGAGGGGTGATTTGAGAAAGCTGTGGATATGTGAGATATGGGTGCTCTGTTGAGGATGTATTCCCACACATAAGCGTTATAACTTGTCTAACAAGAGGCATATGATGTTCCCTTAAAGCATGAATGTCCTAGAGCAGAGAAGGATGTCAGTGTTATTAAGCAATACTGCTGGACAAAATATTAGTCCCCTAGAGAGTTTCACAAAGGCTGTATCCCTGCAATAGTCTCCATACCATAGGCCACTAGGACATGTGGCACATGGATAGGTAATGAAAAGTAGGAGAAACAAGGTTGTAGTCTTGTAAGTATATGGTGACCAGGACACAAAAATTCTAGAATCCAAAATTCTGGAACTACAAAACCAGTCTGGATGTATCTCTGGCAAATGATTATAAACAAGTCATAAAACTGTGATAGCAAATAAAACTCTAAGATTAGTGCTCTCAGGGAAAGGAAAGTTCTAAAAAATTCTAAAAGTAAAGGGTAAACTTGAAAAGTTACTGAACTTTACTAAAATTCTCTGAGGAAAGAATATTAAGTAACAAGAGAAAAGAGATACAGGAGAAATTTAATTTGATCATGTAAGAATGAAGTAATTTTTTCTGTTTTAAATTAGTCTGATATCCTTTACTGATTACATGCAAGACATTTTTACATATCCTTCTCACAACAATTTTAATGCATCGGTATTCCTTTTGAGTATATTGACCAGATGGGAACTGAAGGTATGAGAATTTAATCATACAAGGTCAAATAGCTACTTGTTACTAGATGTGTAAATATGGAAATGTTGCTTCTATAACCCCATTAAAAGTCAGCTATAGTGACCTTTGCATATTAGACAATAATCCAGGGGCAGAAGAGTAGACAGCGGTCACATAATCATAAGCAATAACCAAAGTCTGTGTCCTCTCTGTGGACTTGAAAACAAGCTTCTTTCAGTTTTCAACTGTTTCCAACTATAATTTCACTTTTCTGCCTGTTTATGCCACTTTAAAAATTGGCACCTCACTTTTCTTTGACCCAAATACTTAAAACAGGTCACATATTTAAATATGGCAAGCCCTCAAGCCCTGCAAATGATGAGCAACACGATTTGATTGTACTATTGACAATTTTAAAAAGGACTTATCCACACCTACTTTTATGGTTTTAGGTTATACTGTACGGATTTTTAGAATCTATATTTTATTGTGATACTGAGCTTTGAAAACATTTTCTAATAAATAGTTGGTGTATCTTTTTATATTTGTTCATACTTTTAACCAAATGCTTTCAATATTATGATGAAAATCTTTGAGAAAATATGATCATGTTAAAATTGGATCATTTAAATTGATATTTAGTGCAAAACTACTTCTATGCAAAGCATATTCGGAAGCATATGTTTTCCATCCACTCAATGCAATCTAGAGATATTGGCAGAAAAGAAAAGAGCAAATGAAAGGAAACCTGCAATTCTCTATGAATTTCATTTCCAACTAGAATTTCGGACATGTTATAAAGCCAAGCCATGTGTGGATTGCTTCTGAGTAAGGATTCCTATTGTATCTTTTATTTTCATAATTTAGAACCTCATTTCCCCCACAGAGGATTTGAAATAAACACACTGGACCTCGTGGGGTCTATAGAAATTTAAGGATTATAAATATTCATATGAATTCATTAAATTTAGATAGCCATTTGTTAATTTTTTTACAGACTATACAATACATTTGAAAAGTACTTCAGTTTTATAGTCATGTATACACATAAAACATTTTGTTTATTCATAATTTATATTCACTTGTAGATTTTTCAGACAGGCACAAGGTTCATTTGATGTCATCCATTATATCTTTTCATATTTGCGTCAGATGGATAGCTGTGCTGGCAAAAACAAAGGAAGCTGCATTGTTGGAGCCATGACATAGAAGCAACTCTGACACAATCACATTTCACAAATGTATAGCATTACAGCACAGCAGAAACGAACACTGCAAGTTGTTCATAGAAAAGAAAACTTAAAAGTGAATAGTAGATGGAAATCAACTACAGACAGAACATCCAACAATCAATTTGAAAAGAAAATGATTTGCAGGAGAACAAAAGCAGATATAAAGAAGGGTAGTGATGTGTCTGTTCAGAGTAACACCATTGTAGGTCCAAACTATGTTACAACTTCTGCTTCATCTCTTTGCTATCTGAGGCATGTCCCAGCCACCCAATATTCCAGGATATGCCTATGAATTCAGTAAGCAAACTCCAGGTCCTAAGAAATGTCAGTTAAAAAAACTTCCTCTCCACTAATACATCAAGGAAATGAAGAATTGTCTTTAATTTAGCTTGTTGAATTGAGTCTGCTGGACAAAATTTTGAGTGTAGATATTGTCTGTTTAATCTCAGCTTACTAGTGTGTGTGTGTGTGTGTGTGTGTGTGTGTGTGTGTGTGTGTGTGCTTAAGCACATAGCGGACAAAGAAGGATTTCAATTTCTTCCTTTATCTTCCTCTGACTTATTCCCTTGAGGCAGGATACTAGACATTGTTCCCCTGGTGATTGTTCATTGAGGTCCCAGGATCTGTCTCTTTTGCCAGCACTGAGATTTCATGCATATTCTACATTTTCCATGGGTGCTAGAGATCTTTACCATAAATCCTCAAACTTGTGCACTACGCTCTGTTACCTACTAAGATAACTTTCTAGCCACTCAATCTAAACTCCTAAGGTATTTCTACCACAATTCGCAAGTATTAATTTTTGTGATGGCATCGTTAATATCAGTACAGAGCTTGTAATAAAAATAGAGCCGATACATTATCATAGTAATCATCCCAGAAAATTATTGTGCTCCCACCCTCGCAGCACTCAATAGTCCTCACATACTTATCTAAAAATCTCCTGGCAGTTTTATTTCCCCTAATTATTGAGTCTTCTATTCCTTCAATGAAATGCCTTCCATTCCCTCACTCTGCAATATTCATGGCAGAAATGTTTAAATAGCTTTCAAAAGATGAAGAACAGAATGGTAACATCACATTTGGGTGTCCAAGAAGACAGACAACAAATAATAACGAAGAAATATTAAAACTGAAAGTTGGTAGGGCATATTAGAAATTCTTTTCATTCCCTATATAGACTGTGTCTGTTTGCTCTAAATTCTAAACTTAACCAGAATTAGGTCACTTTCCTCTAGAGAACAGAAAGAAACTGATCACCATAGAATAGAACCTCAGTGAAATTTTACAAGACTATTGTATTTGCTGTTTTCTGATAAAATATTTCAAAAACTAAAAATATAGTGCATGATGAACATGTTAATGTAAATGTATGTTCAGTAAGAATTTAAGATTTTGTGTGATGCCTATGTAAATATTGGAATGAACAAATTCCTCCTTTGTTACATTTACCTTTGTTTTGTTTTTCCAAATACGATCATTTAATTTATTGACCTAGTTTTTAAAATGATCCAATGAAGTGTTAATAGACAGAAAGTACTAGTTCAGTACTATATAAGCTTAGTGTGAGGGAGTTTCAGTCCCTAGAAAATACACACACACACACACACACACACACACACACACACACACACACAGGAAGAGAGAGAGTCTTTTCTTAAAATTTCTTAGTAGAAGCTAAAATGGAAATATTTAAATATGTATTTAGCAGCTCTTTGTTTATTTGAGCAAAGGTTTCAATTCATATATGTATATTAAAATAATTTTGATATAATTGCTTATCTTAAAATTGTTCCGTTTGTGGAATTCAGAAGTAAATTTAAGCCAACTTTGATTAAAATTTTTGGTTTGAATGAATATCTGTTAATAATAATCTGTACATCAGTCATGATAGTTGGTTGTCTATACTACCTTATACCTTTTCAGAATTTTTATAGAACATTTATATTTACTAATTCATTAATTTGCAATAGTCTTACATATTCCAGGACGTGAGAATGATGTAATCAACAGTAGGAACAGGAGTAGGAAAAGGAATGACATTGAAGAATTAATACACAAAATATCTATCAAAAATAAAGAAAATAAGACTAGAATGCTTTTGTGGGACATTCTACAGCTGAAATTGGTGTGTCTCTGACTCTTTTGGTTACTCTTGAGCCCCTTTTCCTCCTATTGGGTTTAATTTTCCAGCCTTGATAGGAGGGCTTTAGCCGTCTTATAGCATCTTGTTCTGTCCTATTTAGCTGCCATCGCTTGAGTGAACTGGAAGGAGTTGAAGTGGGGAAAACTTGTATGAAAAAGAATCTATTTTCAACAATATGACATACAAAATAACTGTCATTATTAAATATTTTGAATGTATGCCTTTGGTTTTTCTTCATCACTACTTCATTCTAAGCCATCCATGTCAATGACGATAAACCAGTCTATAGCCTCTTTGAGCAGAGTCTGAGGGCACCAGCAGAATCATAATAATTTCAGTTTCTAACTTTCAAGGGGACATATTATAGGAGTTAGAAGCAAATCGGTCTTTCATAGGAAATTTCATTCCACCGCCTGCTTCAGGGCTTGATTACAATGAAAAATTGGTAAGCTAGTGAGAGAGTGGAGAGATGGAGGATAAGAGCGAGAGACAGAGAGAGAGATCTGAATAGTAGCATTCATACCAAGAAATATTCAGCATGTTGTATTTTTCTTAGATTTGTGGCCTTAATATTATTTAGAAATGTAAAATGAATAAGTAAGAATAATACCTTTCTTTAGCAGGTTCTTTCCTATTTTTTCTTAGGACTAAAGGCAGGTAGAATTAGTTATCAAGTCTATTCATTCTTCTAGGCCACTCTCAAGCATGTATCTACAAACTCAAAAAAAAAAACCAACAACAACTGAAAGTCAAAATCAAAAGGTATACTTTAATACATGTCTTCACATTGCTAAAACTTTCAGAACTCCACTCACAGCACTGATATTAGTAATGCAACCTTTAATATCTAATTGCCATATATTCTTTTGAATATTATTTTTTTAAAAAATACTAGATAATATGCTCCCTTAAGGAACTGTCTTGGACTCCTTCACTATCTCAAATGCTATAGAAAGCAAATTAAACATTAGATTCACTTAATGATTATAATTATATTGATATCCGCTTTACCCATTTAAACTCTTCTATCTATGTATCTGCACTAAGAAAATATACTTTTTCCTTTTAGAATCTGACTTATTTTATTTGTATGGATATTTTATCTATATGTATATTTGTGCACCATGTGCATGCCTGCTGCCTATAGAGCTCAGGAGAAAATGTTAGAGCCTCAGGAACTGGAGTTATAGAGGATTTCTAGCTGTCAAGAGGTTGCCAGAAATAGAATATGTGTCCCTATGTTGAATATCTGTTGAGCTGTCTTTCCAATCCTGCAAACTGGAATTTTTCTGCAGTTAAAAAGTTATATTTCTAATGTAATCACGAAGTTACAGAATTTGATCTTTAACACACACACACATAAACACACACACACACACACACGTGAGAAATAAGCTGTAACTCTAGATATGAACGACTTTAGAAGTACTTTAAACATATTTATTATAGCTTTAAATATTGCCTTCCTAATTTACAAATAAAATAAAATCACATACTGTTTTTTACAGAATAAAATTTCTTAAAGTAAAATAATCTTTACTTGTTACATTAGACACTGCAAAACACATTCATTCTTCTTCAAGTTTTTAAGAAACATTGGTATACAAATAACCTTAGTTAATATCACTATGGCACTATTTTCCAACTATCTTTGTAGGTGAATTTTTTCCTCTAGAACGATGAATTATTCTAGGGTTAGTTTTTCTTAATGAAATCTAAACATACTAAAACAAAATCACTGTTTACTTTCAAAATTATCTTGAGAATACAGAAAATTTTAATTAATGATAAAAACAGTTAAGTAAATATTTTTCAATTAAAACTAAAGAAATTGAAAATATATAATCACAAAATAAATGGTGCTGAGACAATATTGCTAAATTAGACACAAAATTGATTAATATCAACTTAGCAATAAAACATTATCCTTTCATGTTGTCTTCTTTTCGATCATGCACATTATTTGCCTATATATGGATAAGTAGACAAATTCACATAAAATTTCTCAGAATATGAATCCTAATTAAGAGTAAGTACATTTAAGCAATTATACATGCAAAGCTTTTAGTATGACACCAAAGAAACATCTACTTGTCCAAACTCACTGAGCTACATACTAAATGATTACTGAGATATACTGAACAGGATAAATGTTCATTCACGATGCTTCCTGACAAATGATTGATAAGGATACATAAACATGAATTGACATTGTTATTTACTATGTGTTAAAATACATTAGCAGGGGTGTCGGTATATTAAAGAAATTCTTCCAGTAATTTCAATAATAGTCATTTCCTAAAACAAAGACATAATCTAAATAGTAAACATGAGTCATTAGAAGAATATGGGTAAAGGAGATAGTGAAAGAATGGCATATAAGGGATAAGGAACCGTTTCAGGGAGACTAAAATAAGGACTTAGAAGTGGTGTGTGAAATGTGACTGCTATAGATATTATACAATGGATAGATCGAAAGCCAAATTTTCGGAGACAAGTGAATTTATGAAATGAGTGACCATTTTACTTAATGCACAGCTTATTGTTGGAACAATAGATGTTTAAATATTTTTTGAAGGTGACATAACATGAGCTGCCTTGCATTTGCATAAACTCTTTTTGATTAGAAATTACAGGCTGGAGTTTAGCTGTTTGAAAAAGGAACATAAAAAGGAAAAAGATAGGCATTCAGGAGGCTACTGAAATAATTGACATAAAAGGGACCACAAAATAAGTTACTAGGCATATGACCAAAAAAGAACCAGCAAGTTTATTTTTTGTTTTGCATAAGACATGGGGTAATTTCCTGGCATATTTTAATGTTTTATTTATTATTTTTAGTGTGGGTGCGGGTTAGAAGACAACCTTATAGGATCAATTTCCTTTTTGAATTTTGATGAAGTTACTGGGTATTGAACTCAGGTCATCAGGCTTGGCCCATAAGTGCCTACACACTTCCACTGAAACATGTTTCCAACATCCAACTATAGAATATTTTAATTTTCAATAATTTATTAGATAATGGTTCATTGTGAATGTTTCTTTAGATTGATCATGAGTCTACGTATAGGCACATATATAATAGATGTACAGAGCTTTAAAACATGTATTTTATATAGTCATATGTATTTATGTGTATGGATATATCTTATATAATGTTTAGAGAACTGATCTAATTTTTTATAAAAACATATTTTACATCAAAGTCACTGGACACAGCTTACTCTACTCCAATGATTATTTGCAAATTATTTCACACTAGTTTTCTGTTAAACTTAAGTCATACTCAATCTTGAACTTTAAGTCCATGGTATCAAGAGACATGAAAACAAATCACTGTGGTAAACAAATGTATTTTATGACAATTGGTTATTAATCTACATTCGTTTTGAAGTAATCAGAGATGGTTTGTTCGGAGGAAAATGGCATCATCCAGTAGCATTTCACAAAGCATCCTGATTGTAGTATTGAGAACTAAATCACAAGTGTGGGGGGGAATGATTACATTGGAGCACATCTCTACTAATCCAGTTAAGAACTAATGGTTGCTAATACCAAAGTAATGATGATGGTATTGAGAAAAGTCACAAGAATATCATCTTAAACCCTGAGAAACTTTATATTTGAATAAGTTATCTTTGAATAAGTTAGAGAAGGTAGAATATGTTTTTTTTTAATTTGGACATCTAAATTTTGAGATAGCTATGCATTTCAAGTGAATACAATTGATATAGCTAATTTGTATGCCATTTTAAAGACTTATTTGTGCAGTTTTGGCTAAAATAAAAAATAAATCGGAATAAAGGGTGAAAGTGAAGTATAAAGGAGATTTCAAAAAGAAAGAACATTTCTTCAAGAAAATTATACAGGTGAAAGAAACTCATAAGAAAGGGCCTAGAATGGAAGAATATTCTAGAAGCCAAAGGGGATAAACCAGTTCTCAATAATAAAAAATAATCCATACTACAGAGTGGAAAGGTGTGACAAATGGTGATTTGGGTCTCAATAAAGCTGAATTCAGGTTCAAGGATAGAGTATGGGTGACATAATCTCATTTGTTTGATAAACACAATATCAAATATAGAAGCTCTAAAAGACCTTTAGCTGTAAAGTCATAAGAAGACACATTTGGTAATGAATAAGCATCAATGAAGTAATATCTGATTTATTCCCATTGAATACATTACACTTAAGAATAAATGTTAATGGCTGGATGGTGGTGACACATGCCTTTCATCTCAGCATCCAGAAGGGAGAGACAGGTGGATCTCTGTGAGTTTGAAGTCAGTTTGATCTACAAAGTGAATCCTAGGTCAGCTATGGCTGTTACACAGAGAAACCCTGTCTTGAAAAACCAACAACCACACCAAATGAATAAATTAATCCTGAGGGCTGATGTAGTAAATTATTTGTCGCTGAAGCATGAGTACCTGAGTTGGAACCTTCAGCGCCCCTGAAAGACACAGCAGTGTATGCCTATAATCCGAATTAGGGAGATGGAGAGACTTGAGACTCCCTGCAGCTTGCTAACCAATGCAAGTTTGGACAAATTTTATGTTCAGCAGTGATGGATGAAGGAATTAGGAATCTACTTTTAACTCGCTACTCTCTCTCTCTCTCTCTCTCTCTCTCTCTCTTTCTCTCTCTCTTACACACACACACACACACACACACACACACACACACACACATACACCAACATGTGTATCCACTCACAAAGAAAATAATCTAACCAAAAGCAAATGTCTAAACTTATAGAAAAAAGTATCCAACCAAGCAATAAAAAATGTGTCTGTCATAGAGTCATTCCTCAACAAGGCATTTGCTCTTTTGGCAATTGCCTTGTTAACATTGTTAACATTGCGGGGGTTGAGTATCCATTATTGTGGCATATTAGAGCTTGCAAGTTGGGCAGTGCAAATGTTCATTCAAATTACCCACTTTTCATTCCTCTGGCTCTGATGGAGTGTAGCAAAACCCAGGGTTTATAGTCTGAAAAATGTTAAGATCCCAGCTTCTCTGAAGTCAGTTGCATTACACATACACAAAACAGCAAGTCTATTATAGCCTATTTTCTCATTTGTAAAGAAGGGTAGAAATAATAGTCCTTTTAGGGAATCACAGGAAAGAATAAATGAAATAATGAATAAATTGCTTAATATAATAGTTTCCAGTCTTTAGACAGTGCTATAATCACCCCAAGAGAGCTTCTTAAATAACCATCTCCTAAATTCAAAATGTAGTAGGTCTACAATAGAACATGAGGATTTCCAATATAAAAAGATACTGGAAGATGCTGCAAATATAAATTGCAGATGCTTTAGAAGCCACAAATTTAGTACACTAGAGATATAATAATAATAATAACAACAACAACAACTACCCATAAAAGCAAACATTCATGTGTCTTAGATGGGGGCAACCCCACACCACACACATCCTAGAGGGGCTGTACTTATCACAGTATTCTGGCTAATTGTGCAATAGATTTTTTTTCATTTTTTTACATCAATATAACATCCCTATGCCTGCCACTCCTTACTCAATTGCCTGACCCCTGAACTTTCTTTCATGCTTGCAATTCTGTTACAGTACACATTTATGCATAAATACCTTTAATTGTCTTTGACATAACTACTGAGAAAGTGTTATTTATTCCAAAATGTCCTCTTTGAAGTATCCTGGAATGGACTTCTTTATCATTTCTAGCTCTCATTATGGAATCCTTGCCAATAAGAGTGTCTTTGAACCATGACCTATATTGATGTGTGTATCATTGTACTGACAGGATTTTCTTCCATCTCAGCCTCTAATATAACAAATCTAGTTCATGGCTCATGGGGCTTGTAAAGCATCCACTAAAGACTGAGTACAATAGCAATTGATGACATACGTGTAAGTACATATTGATCAAATTAGAGATGATTTCTTTCAAACGCTTCTTTTATTCTTTTTCTTTTTTGGTATTTTGAGACAGGGTTTTTCTGTATAACAAACAGCCTTGACTGTCCTGTACCTCACTCTGTAGACTAGACTGGCCATGAACAGACAGAGGTCTGTCTGCCTCTATCTTCCTGAGTGCTGGGATTAAAGGTGTGTGCACCACGGCCCTTCACCCTAATACTTCTAACAATAGTATTCTGGGATACTTAAAAAAAAAAACAGTAAATAATATGAGACAAGCATTCATATGAACTAGATGCCTCATAATGTTATTTAGAGATTTCTAAAACAGTTAATTAACATTTGAAACATATAAGTTGGTTTTTTTTACTTGCTTCATTGCCTACAAAATCTGCTTGCAAAAGAGTAAGTCAAAAGTAAATCTAATTAGGTAATGAAAGTCAGATTAAGTACCCTTGTGTATCTAGTCTAAAACTGTATGTAGCTAGCAGAAAATTGAAAAGATCAGTTTCAGTTTAGGCTGTGTATTAAGTAACAATTATATTTTTAGGATACATTGTCTCAATCTGTAGCACAGACAACCTGGAAACCTCTAGTCATCCTTTGACCTCTGCCCTTCAAATGCTATGGAACTCAGGCATGGGATTTTCTGTTCCATACTCCACCGTATAAGCATACATATGTATATATCCCTTTCTCTAGCCAAGAACAAGCAATATATTGCTAGGCAAAGGGATAAATAAAAAAATGGATACTGAACTCTATAAGAACTGTATAGCCGGGCGGTGGTGGCGCACACCTTTAATCCCAGCACTCGGGAGGCAGAGGCAGGCGGATCTCTATGAGTTCGAGACCAGCCTGGTCTACAAGAGCTAGTTCCAGGACAGGCTCCAAAACCACAGAGAAACCCTGTCTCGAAACCCTCCCCCCCCAAAAAAAATTGAGTTAACTCTCTTGCAAAGTTCTTAATTTTACTATAGCTCAGTTTATTAGTGTTTTATATGTAGCACTTATTGGATGATAATTATGAGATTTCTACCTATGGATTATTGTGGGCCTCATTAGACACAACATCCCAGATATAACTGCTTATACAACAATATCCTTCCCCCTCCTCCTCCCTCCTTTCCCTAATCCCCTGCAGCAATTTCTCAGCAGGATACAGTGATCAAGGAAACTAATCAGAGAGGGTTTATTCAGTTTATAAATTGTCTTATCTTTGTTTTTGGAGTCTATCTTATGAACACTGCATAAATTTTTATAGACAGAATCTGATAAAGATCCTGAGGGAAAAAAGGATGCTGAGGGGACTGTTAATTGTTAATGGCATTGGAACTGCTTGAACACACTGCATTCTAGAAAAACAATAGGTCAATATCCTGTTTAATAGCTATAACTTAAATATCTTCAATAATATCCAGACTAAGGCTTCATCATGGAAGCTGGCATGTAATGAGCTCAAGTTCAATCTACTTTTATCTTTATCAATTCAAGTTTGAGTAAAGAAATGATTATAGAAGTTCCTGTAGCCAAACCCATAAATTTTCCTTCTTGTTTTAAAAAGCATGGTAAAATGGGAACAGCATTGCAATCATGTCATTTAACATATTTATAGATAGGAAACATGAATTGTAAAGTTGTTTGACCTTTCATACAATATTTTCACAGGAAAACAATAATTCAATAAAAGTATCTAATTTCAAAACATTTCTAAAAGGCTATGAAATCAAAATCAATTTTTTGTTAGTGATTTTTGTTGTCTTTCTAAACAAATAGTAATGTGTAACTCTGATAAATGAAAGAAAATATTGTTCAATAGCATTTGCTAACACATAGGTTAGTTTTACTCAAGGCCATATTCTTAAATGTTAATAACCACTGAAACAGGGTCGTAAGACCGTGAAGAGAAACTCAGTACAGTCATGGACAAAACTGTAAGAAAGATTCTAAACTGACTTAACAAGGTTCTTGGTAAACAAAGACTAGAGGATTAGACAAAATGTCAAAGATGGGTAAGAATGGAGAATTTGATCATGTACCAAAAAGATTGAATTTAGAGGTCTATTTACAATAACTAAAGAACATTCTTTGAGTTAAACTGGATCTCATATGAAAGTCACATATATGGACCTAGAAAAATGTTGAGAAGTTATATTAAAGTGTGGCCTAGAAAACCATCCCTATCAGTACCAGCACAAATCCCTATCAGTACCAGCACAGTTAATATAGGTTATAGAGTAATCTAGTTATATATCCATGAAAATATGTTTCATAAAATAGTAGTAACATAGGAAATTTTGTATTAAATCATGGCCTGAGATTCATGGTGACAGAAAGTTGGGAAATATTGAGTTAAACAAAATATTTTTTTCTGTAGAAACTTTTGAGGCTTAAGTTGTGATTATCCAAAGAAGGAAATAGAATTGCTGCATTCTAACAATTAGTTTTTCAGTTAACATCTTGTGTGATCAATGTTCTTTAAAACTTTCTCTTGGAAATACTGGCCTGTGCTCATGCATTACATAAATTATACATTTAAGTAGAGTTTGAGTTCTCAGTAGTCCTCATTGTCCGCTATGTAAGTCCGGTTTTATCCCATGCTTTTTCAGACCCAGGCTAGCTGGTCTTGGTGAATTCCCGAAAGATCATCCCCATTGTCTCAGTGTGTGGGTGTACCCCTCGCGGTCCTGAGTTCCTTGCTCATGCTCCCCCTCCTTCTGCTCCTGATTTGGACCTTGAGAACTCAAGAACAATGGCAATGGGTTTTTGATCCTACTGCACATACTGGCTTTGGGGGAGCCTAGGCAGTTTGGATGCTCAACTTACTAAACCTGGATGGAGGTGGGCGGTCCTTGGACTTCCCACAGGTCAGGGAACCCTGATTGCTCTTCAAGCTGATGAGGGAGAGGGACTTGATCGGGGGAGGGGGAGGGAAATGGGAGGCGGTGGTGGGGAGGAGGCAGAAATCCTTAATAAATAAATAAATAAAAATAAATAAATAAATTAATTAATTAATTAATTAAAGATCAAAAAAAGTAGAGTTTGACTCTAAATACTTCATATTACTATAAAGACAATTTTTAAAACAGTTTTGTTTTTGCTTTGTTATTCTCTTTTAAATCCAAGAAAAAAAGATGAAAGCTATTTTGCTTAAGGACACATATAAAAAACATATACACATAGTATTCACCTGCATGCCATTGCCTTTGAGGGTGGCTACATATTTTAGTTTTGTTTTTAATACTCGTATTAAAGGTTTAAATGGTGGCCACATAAATCAATGATAAGAAATATTCACTTTCCGTATTTGCTAAAGACTTTCTCAGAGAAAGTTGTTTGTATTGTAGACTTTGAAGAATACTTTTAATGAGGACAAAACAAAATGCAAAGACTTGTTCTGTAGGACTTTGTTTGTCATGATGAATAATCATTGACAATTTCATTCAAATGGCACAACAGATGGACAAGATGAAATAGGAATATATTATATTTCTTGATCCAGCCTCTCTTCTTGAATATGTATATTTTTGAAGACTAATTTGTGCATTTTACTCTATCTATGTATCTGCCTACAGTAATTGAATAAGTGGACAACAATTTGTGTTTCTTTACATAATCTAAGGGGCCTATGCTATATTTTCCTATAGCAGCAACTTCTTTCCCTAATTTACATTAAGTTTTATAATAATAAATATGAAGCTTTAATGTGCAAACTTTCTTGCAATCATCAATAAACATATGACATATCTCTACTTACAAGCAGATTGGAATTTACAGTACCCTCCCACCATCTGTGCTATGTAGATACTCACTCTAGATTATGGAAAGAAACAAGATAATCAAGAAATAATAATTATATTTAAATCACTTACTTCTTATGGAATATGTATTCACACATATTAGTGAAGTTATTGGTATTATTACTAGTAGTAATCAAATAAATTGACTCTTTTAAAAAAACTTTTAAAAGCTATTACTTAGATTGTATTTTTATTTTATAAGTATGGATGTTTTGTGTGAAATATGTCTGTGTACTACATGTAGCTAGTATCCATGGTGGCCAGAAGAAGGTATCAGATACCCTGGAGCTGGAGTTAAAAGCAAACTATCAGGAAGGTACTTGGAACTAAATCCAAGTCCTCTGGGAGAATAGCAAGTGCTTAAGCTGTTGAGTCATCTCTCTATTACTTTTTAATTACTAATTTGCAGGTGAAGCTGTAGTGTGTGTGTGTGTGTGTGTGTGTGTGTGTGTGTGTGTGTGTGTGTGACGTGTGTGAAGGTGCCCATGCAAGCTAGTAGAAGGCATCGGATCCTCTGGAGCTGGAGTTACAGGCAGTTGTGTGTCATAGAACACAGGTGCTGGAAACTTGAAATGGAGTTTTCTGGAACATGAGGAAGGGATTTTAAGCACTCAGCCATCTTTGCAATACAGTTTGAGTGTTTAAATGGCTATTAGTACTTTATTTTTAGAAAAGGGAATCAAATAAGCTTAACTGAAGGAAAATGATATGTTGTCTACCAGAGATTCTGTGTCAGCTGTAATAACCATAGACATTTGTGAAGAAATGCGAGAAAAAGTAGGAAATGGGGTATGGTGATTGGTAAGTTGGCAAAATGCTTTAAGGTTAAGGCTGAAGAAGACTCCAAGTACTTACATAAAAATCTAGGTGATGCACATGCCTGTGGGCACAGTACAGAGTGACAAACAGAAGCAAGCAATGACCATCCAGTCCAGCAATTGGTGGGCTTTGAATCTAGGAGTCCCCAGTACTCTCTCCAAGGTAAATAAGGTGAAGACCAACAAGGAAGGCACCTCTCATCCACCTCTGGCCTCCACATGATCAGACACACACATGCACATATATAAATATGCATAGACACAAGAGCATACATGTAGGAACCTAATCCTATTTATTTATTTATTTATATATACATATATTTTTAAATTTGTATAATGCATCCTTGTCTTTGCATAACCTATTTGGTAAATTTTGGATCAGAGTATATTATCTATTTTTGGGAAAAATACAATGGAAATTTCCTGCCAACATATCAATCCAGTCATTCTTGTAATATTTTTAGATTATTTTTGGTACTTTTAAAATTAATGTTCTTTTTATGCCAAATTTAAAAATAAGAATACTCATCCTGTAGGAAAAATGTCACCCCAGGGTAATATTTTCACACTTACCTAAAACCTTTTCTTTTGGTACTATATCAACCTAGAAGGAACAAATATTGTCTCACCTTTCATCTTTTGTCTGTGAAATCTCTTTAAAAATTCATAGTGATATGTTAATTAGACTCAGTAATAACTCGTTGAAACTACAGAGTCACCTGATAAATTCTATAATATCACTACTCAATATATACAATGGAAATAGGTATTAATTAATAAAACTGTATATAACAGCATTAATTTATCTGTATAAAATAGACTGAATTGCCAATTACTGTGTTATGCATTAAAAGATAAGCAAAGGCCAGTACTCTGAAAAGCTCAAATCTTGATTCACAATAGTAATAAAGATTGCAACCATTATTTGCCTGAGATATCTATTGCAAGTTTTTCATCTTGGTGATAATCATTACAATGCACTAATGATAATAATTGAAAATATACAATACATACCAGTTTAGGAGGGTAGAGGTATACAATAAGATAACGCATTATGCTTGACTTGAGGTCAGAAACAGTGATAAGACATGTTGGAAATTACCTACACTCAACATCTGTCATCCCTAGGATCTATAAAATCTCATTAGAATTCTATGAATACAATACCTAACATAATTACAGTCAATCACGATAATGTGTACTCTTAAAACAATTTCAAATCTCTTTGCAATTGATGCTTTATGGTCAGACATGGTCATTATCATTTGCTCTTGCATTACATTGAGCTGTTGGATATTTGATATAGTATTAAAAACACCATGAGTATCTCATAAATTAGAATTAAATTCTTTTATTGGTATAGCTTTTATTTTCACATATAAATTTATTTTAATGAAATAAGGCCAATTGTTAATTGAATGCACTGTAATTTACAAAAAATGTGTTTGTGTGTTGTTAACGCATGAAGTATTTAACAGATTGAGAGGCGTTTTTCCATTATTTAGTAAATTAGGATGGAAATATAAAATGTATTTGCTGCCTACTGGCACTAGAGATTATGAGCTGCTCTAACAATTGGCTTTTCTTTGCATAAAGAACACCCATTATATTCCTGAGATTTCTATTCCAGGAGGCTTGCAATAAATGTTGGAAGCCCATTGTTTATGACTTTATTCTTTGCCAAACACTTCATTTATGTTTCTTTGTCTATACAAAGGGCCAGAGCTGTTCTAACTGAAAGGAGTAGCTTTTCTCATCTTAAGGCTGTTACATTATTATGTCTGCACACTAGTACATACTGATGGTATTATCCCCTATAACCTGGCATGAGATTCCTTAGGGCTACAAATTTGTCTTAGGTAATATATCTAGGGAATGTAATTTCAGTATTATCACTAAGGACAGACAGACAACAAATGCTATATGAATGATTAAGATGCACTACTCTCTCTAAGACATTAAGATGATTTCATGAACTTTAACCAAGTAAATTTTAACCAAGTAAATTTTAACCAAGTAAATATATAACAAGTAAATATATAACCAATATAACAAAAAGTTCTTTAAAAACAACTTAAAACGCATGTAAAATGAAAGTAGAGACATGTAATTATTATTTAAGGATGGGACAATATCTAGAAAAGGAAGTAATGCGTGGCTTAATTTTTGGAAACCAGAGTAAGAAGCTACAAAGAACAAAAGGCATCAACACTATAGGATAGGACTCAAATCCTGAAGCTCTAAATGCTTCATGGGAAGAAAGCAACATAATAAAATGGCTATACAACACAGTTCTCTACCTGTTAATCATGGCCCCATTGGGGTTGAATATCAGATACCCTGTTTATGAGATTCTGAAGTTATAATTCATAATTGCATCAGAATTATAGTTATGAAGCCACAATAAAAATAATCTTATGGTTGGGAGTCACCACAACATGAGGAACTCTATTAAAGTGTTACAGCATTAGGAAAATTAAGAACCATAACTGTAAAGGACAGATGATGTCTTTTAAATTCTAATCGTTTAATTGGATTTTCAGATCAGTGGTACAAAAGGCATGTACAAGGTTCTGTGTTTTGTGTTACAAATACAATAATTTTAGATAAATATATGTATACATACTTGTTAAAAAATACATATTGGCATATGCTCATTAATTAAGCCTAGAGTTCTAAAAGAATGTATATGAGTGAGATTTTTTCAGACAAAGCATGCAGAAAGGTGACCATTTTTCTTACATATATATTTGGGGGTTATGTTTAAATTTTTCTTGGTTTTAATAAAGCTAAGTCCAGTTATATTGAAGTAATTATTTAGTGGATATTCATGGGAAAGAGACAAGCCAGGGGAGTGTAAAAAACAAAATGTATATTCTGTAGCAGAATGAAAACTGATTCTACTTCACATGATGAAATACAAGAGCAATTTATTTTTCAAGAAGTGAACTACTTTTAAGGAATCCTTGAATGCCTATTCAGAGGTTATTCAAGCCTCCCAGTGATGTTTTATAGTCTTTATTTGCTTTGGAAGAGAGAATGTGTATGGGATAGAGATATGAAACTGATGCTACAAGATATTTCCAATCAATATGGGCCCAGAATTAAAGTTTTCCAATACACATGATTACTATACCCACATGAACCTACAGATGCTTGGTGCTGTATTGGTGCAAATTTGCAACATAAATAAGACAAATGAAAAACAGGGTTGTTTAAACATGTGTGAACTCAACAAATGCAGAAACACGCAAAGGAACAAGATACTCTATTGATATTGTCTAGAACGGTACATGGATGCTGGCAAAAATGGTGACAAAAAGTTCCATGTGGGTGGTGCCACCACACACTTTTAATTACAGCACTCAAGAGGCAAAGGCAGGCAGATTTCTGTGAGTTCAAAGCCAGGCTGTCTACAAAGTGAGTCCCATGACAGCCAAGGCTACACAGATAAACTGTATCCCCCCCCCAAAAAAAAAAAGACAAAGAAAAAAATAGAAAAAAAACAAAAATAAATCAAAAGAAAAGATGTATTTCCGAACACAGTCAATGTCTAAAGGTGTTTTTCGAAAAAATATTACAGTATACAAAGTAAAGGAAATGTAAGTGTTAATTACTTCAATATTGCTTCAAAGCCCTTTGCACTTGCATTCTTACTAACATTTTTTTTTCTGTGACTTCTATTTTTCCCATCTCCTTCATGAAGGCCATCTAAATGTATTTTTCGCCATGTCACTCTATGTTAATTTCTACATTAAAATACCCATAATGGTAAGAGGTGTACCTTGTAGGTTAGACCCAAAAGGAAGAAGAGTGGGTCCCAAAGGAAGTTAATGCTGGTTTTAATGCTTTTTAAATATATTGATTACTTAAAAACTGACACACACTGGTAATTTACGTATTATCACTAGTGTCATGCTTTTGATTTTTCAACAAGAATCGATGTACACAACAAATTTTGACATTTTTTTCTGAATTCCTTCAAGCAAAACATAATTCTATAATGTCCAATTAAGGTCTAACCCCTGCTGCTCTAATGAGTACCTTGCCAGCATTGATCCATGTTGAAGAACAGCAGCTTTCTGCATTTTTGGAAAGATGGGGAATAAACAAAGTCCACAGCTTAACAGACCAATGCCAGGGTAACTCATTCTAAGGTAGGTAACAGAATAATTAGGATTTAGTCAATTATATCAGATTTTATGCCTATCACTTGAGAAAGAATAGCTTTGGGCAAGTCTTATAGTTTAGGATTCAAGAAAAATATAAAACTATTGCATCTATTGTAGCCACTATTCACTCAAAATGAATTTCCCTATAAAAAACCTTCTCTACTGCAATAGTACCTCTTTCCTATTTTTCTTTTGAAACAAAAGCTCTGCTCAAGGTGAAAGATAAATTGAACTGAAGAATCAATTTGAGCTCAAGCCATAGTAACAACTTTGTGGATCTACATTGCCAGGAAATGTTGCTCAAAATTATGCGAGTGTAATTATGTCAACAGAATGGAGAAAAAAATGTTGGTATGATATCAGGTAGGGAGAAAGAATGAATTGTTGTTAATGCATTGCTAGCAGACTGCTGAGAAAGAATAATGAAGCCATTTTATCATGTTAGAATCTCATTAAAACAATAATACAGGTGATAATGAATTTTCTGGTTAAACAGATACATCTGTGTGTATTTAATGTGCCATCATGTGTACTTGTGATTTGTGTATGGTCACAGACATGCAGGCATACATACATACACTTGCATCTCAATTTACATGTACTAGGAGTAATATAAAACAAATGTTTTCAGGAGAGATTTCCCTAGGAATCTCAAACACTGTACCCGCTAGTTCTTTCTGCATTAACAACGGTGTTTATCCCAGTAAAAGCTATGTATGCAGTTCCTAGGTCAGAACTTAATGTGGAAGATACATTAGAAGAACTATGTTATTATTAAAGGAATGCATGTATTAATTTCAAAATACATAATGAAGGGAAACAGTAAACGAAAAAAGTAATGAATTTCTACTTTTTTTAGAATTAGAAATTCCAATTTCTGTGCCATGTACTATACATACCTACCTAACCCTACATCTACTTATTTTATCTATTCTTTAAAATTTCCTTTCTTAGAAGGAAACTAACTAAACATTCTATTTTAAGCTGGGGGGAAGAATCACACTTAATCTAAGATAATTAACACATGTATGAAATGAAATGGAGAATGAAGTGGTGAAGGCAAAGGCTATAAAAATGGTCTGATTGCTTTGAGAAAGCATACCAGTATGTGAGAGGAAACCCAAATATTGGAAGCAGAGTATTCCTCTGAGACATATTGCAATGATCTGAGATAGATATTTTGTCCTTTTCACTAATAAACAGTTCTATAATAAAGAATAAGCTTGGGGAAGAACCGTGGAAATTAAGATAGAATATTAACATCTCTGTGTGACTTCATCACTTAATAATTATAAGATCATGTATAAGTTATTTAACATTTTTGAGTTTCAGACACATTTCTGCAAAAGAAATGCACAAATATTAGGGATATGTGGTAATTCAGTTGTAGCAAAGAGCCTGAAACTGATGAGAATGCATTATATTTATACAGTACTCTACATGCTACACCCACTACCTCATTATTATATCATTGTAAATTCAAGAGTTATGAGACCTCAGTCTAAAGAAAGCTACATCATTTGAAACTAGCTCAATTATTACTGTATGAGACTTCATATTATCTTATTTCAACTATGATGCTTTAATCTTTGACTCTAATTATATAGTCCAGCTTTACTTGCTCTGCTAAATAAAATTTAATAGAATTCTAACTAAATAAAACCCTTTAAAATTTGTATGACATAATGCCACTATAGACATACTCTCTTTGCATCTTACTCTGTAACAGTCAAATTCAATTAACTATTCAAATTGGCAAAGCTTCTTTTACATTTTTTTCATAACGATTCTAAGTGAAAAGTTTGTATGTATCTTTCAATTAAGTTACCCGTCTTTCAAAAATAGCTAATAATTGAAGAAAAGGTAGTATCACAATTACCCTTTGTGTTTGGTGAGTTTTAGCAGATGTAAAATGAGAAAGCTAGACGATTTTAAATATTTTAAAAGTGGTATTCTAATGGAGGAATATCAGCTGGATGAAACACTGAACCCAAAGTACAAAGACATGTTGTTTTAAAAGCTGGGCACATGGAAATTTCATCTACTCTCTGATACCCATTTAGAGACATCCAAAAGTAATTACTGGGAAATGTGGAATGTACAGAGGACTTCTCAAGGTGCCCAAATATCCTTTGAATAATTCCTAAATCACCTGAAAACGTACAACTGATTTTGATGATGGTCAGATTTACCTTTTGTCTATTTATAATCACATACATGTACAATTTCAAGTCTAACTAACCAACCAGGCTTTGAAAGAGGTCAAGGAACTTTTGAGAAATCTAGACTGTACAAATGAGACCCTGTCTCAACCTAATTAACAGTAAATCGAACAAGTCCATGAGCCAATATTTTATAACAATCAACTACATTCTGCTTTAGTTACTTATTAGTTTAGGAGTATCATTACTATGGTACCATGACACAATTAGTAGTAAGTTTATTTACAAATTACAACTCAATATTTATTGACGTAGACTGTTCTGTTCTTGTCTGCATGTTGCTTTGACTGATGTTATACACGTACGCATCTCAATTTGGCCAGAAAATGATATTTAACTACAAAATTATTTTAATGTTATTCATCTGTTTGAAACTTTATGTTTCAAATATATCTATACATATAATATATATGTATAGATTATCCTTCATTTATACTGGTGTGTATTTTTAATAAAATTCTTTATACTTTTATTTTATTCTTAGAATAGCCACTCTTTAGTTTGGATGAAAACACATTTGATATCATAACACTAGGTAAGAATATTGGAAGGTAATATGAGTGTTTTACATGGAAGTAAATAACAAAATATTAATAAATATTGACAAGTAGTTTTTCCACATTTTTATATAAAGTGTGTCACAAAAATATTAGACTAAATGAATTACAAATAACTTTTGGAGTAATATTTGAACCTCAATGTGCTTCTCCTGCTTCCAGACTGTGTTAAACTGAAATGAACATACTAAGTGCACAGAAAACAAGGTTGAGCTAATAAAAACTAAATTTATTATATATTTAACTTTTTGCAAAAAATATGTTATTTAAAATACAAAACTTCGCTAGCATCACTTTTCAAATGCTATTTGCCTTCTTTATTTGTGTATCACTTAGTGTTTAGGGGAGTGAGGTGGTCTTAGGTCCTTATGCCCCAGTGAAAGCTGTAACTCTTTGCCTTAGAGAAATGTACTTACATGTATACTTATGCCCCAAACCTTGTATAGACATTAAAATTGCAAGAATCACAAGATGAACTAAAAATCTGGAGTATTCGAGTGCCCTGATTTTTCTTCTGCTAAGCAGGTTTCTGGGACATGGAACTTATAATTTTAAAACTGAAAAATTTGGGTAAGCCAGGACAAGCTGATGACCCTAAAATATAACATTTATATAATATTTTAAAACAGACATATTACTAGAAGCAAAGGGTTGTTGTTTTTTATATTATAATGAGGATATGTCAAGTCAGGAAAACAAAAGGTTTACTTGTTCATAAGTTTGGTTTTGTATTTTTATCTACAAATGCAAATTTGGACACAATTTCCAATGACCTAAGAAGATAATGTGAGTTAGTATTTATCAGCCAAGTGATAATTCTCTTAAAGGATCACCTATCCTGTTACAAAAATGAAAGTTTTATTGTTTGCCTTGATTAAAAAGAGATAACCTTTCAGAATTTTCCAAAACTCTTTTAAACATATATGTGACATTGATCTGAAGCTGAGCACAGTTAAAAAGCCAGTCTTATAATAAACAATTTGCTTAAGAGCATCACAGAATATAGTAATAAGTTATATATATTATCACAAAAGTAAAGAAACTTTGCATAGTAATTTAGAGACTCGAGTTCTTAAAGACTTACAAAAGCTTAATATGGCATTTTCTTCTAATTATTCTCTACATTCAATCTTTGTCTTACTACAGCATTAAGGCTATCATTATCAATTATCATTCATTCAATCTACCATACTTATTTCTTAAAGATGAGCTTCAGTCAATGTTGTTTATAAAACATTGTGAATTCTAGATAAGTGTCAAACCATTATTACAGCCCACAATTACAGATATCTAAGGCTGTGACAACATGTGTTTTTATTAAAAGTGTCAGGCAGTAGTAAATGTATTATTAATCAAAAATTTAAAACATTGTCTTGTAAATAAATATTGTGAAAAATGACAAGATAATGTCCAATCACTTTTCTGGGAACAAATTCTATAGAAGGATGTAATTTGCACACAGACAATAATGAATACATCCCAGTTATAACCTTTCTTAATAGTTAAAGAAACAATGAGTTTAGTTTACTCTATATTCATTAAAATTCATTACATATTCTTCAAATTTAGTGTATGAATACTTCATATGAAAGCATTAAAAAGGAGGGGACGAGTGACTTGTTAGAAGAAATAGACACAAGTGAAATGTTTTTGTTACCTTTCCTTTGACTAAAATATTTTAGTCTATTTATAACCCAGATGTTAGTCCATAGAATCTCTACAGTCTGGGTGTAAGTAATGAAAGACTTGAATTTATCAAATCAGCTATTTATACAAGAAAAGCATCCCAAAGAATCATAGGAATAATGCTTTTATATTTTCATTTCTCTTCATAGCCAATTTTCCGATAATTTTCTTAACTTTAAATTCAAACAGGATATGACATTTGAAGTTCTACTGAAGAAGGCAAGAGACACCAAGTGGGTATCTGTTAAAGAACCTAACTTTTCCAACTTTAAAAGATAACCTTGAAAATGTGACTATCACAAGTAATTTTTAAAATACTTCTTTGTCGTAAATCGAAACTAGTTGTAAGGTAGATAGACCACTTACTAATATTCTGGTTGTTTTAATTTTTATTTTTTTGGCTAACTTGACCAACGATAGAATCAACTGAAAGAATTTTAAGAAAATAGGCCCACAATCCAGCTGGCCTTGGTGAGCTCCCAATAGATCAGCCCCACTGTCTCCGTGGGTGGGTGCACCCCTCTTGGTCCTGACTTCCTTGCTCATCTTCTCCCTCCTTCTGTTCCTCATTGGGACTTTGGGAGCTCAGTCCAGTGTTCCAGTGTGGGTCTCTGTCTCTATCTCCATCCATTGCCAGATGAAGGTTCTATGGTGGTATGCAAATATTCATCAGTATGGCTATAGGATAGGATCATTTCAGATTCCCTATCCTCAGCTGCCCCAGGAACTAACTGGGGACCTCGCCTTGGGCACCTGGAAGCCCCTCTAGGTCCAAGTCTCTTCCCAACCCTAAGATGGCTCCCTTAATTAAGATATGGGATAAACCCGGACTCTCTGAATATGGTGGACAATGAGGGTTGCTGAGAAGCCAAAGACAATGGCACTGGGTTTTGATCCTACTTCTTGTTCTGGCTTTGTGGGGGCCTAGCCAGTTTGGATGTTCACCTTCCTAGACCAGGATGGAGGGGGGAGGACTTTGGACTTTCCACAGGGCAGGGAACCCTGACTGCTCTTCAGACTTGAGAGGGAGGGGGAGAGGAGTGGGGGGAGGGCGGGAGGAGTCGGAGGCTGGGAGGAGGGGGAATTTTTTTTCTCAATAAAAAAAATAAAAAAAAAAACTGGAGGGTTAAGAAGTCTGCTTACAGTGAGAAAAAAAAAGAAAAAAAAAGAAAATAGGCCCACTAGATTGGCCTGTGAGCAAGTCAGTAAGCAGCACTCCTCCATGGCCTGTTCTTCATTTCTTACTTCTGGATTTCTGACTCAAATTCCTGTCCTGACTTCCTTCAATGATGGACTGTGATGATAAATTATAAACAAAATAAATACCTTTTTTCCCCAAGTTGCTTTTGGATCTGGCGTTTTATCACAGCAATGTGAACCCTAACTAAGACAACTAATGTTATCATTCAAACACTTCCTGTTATTAACACAATTCTGTTCTCTTATTGTAAGGAGCCCAACTTGGCAGCAGCAAATAATGATTTCAGGGACTGTTGGTAAAGAAACTTTCCACCAAATCTGACAACCTGAGTTTAATTCCCAGAACTAACATGACAGAAGGGGAGAACCTGTTTTTTTTTTTTTTACCTCTACATACATGCACCATGCACACATGCATAAATAAATACAAATGTGTCATGTAATGTTTTTAAAATTTTGCTATTTAAAATAGGATGTTAAAACAAAACAAGACTTTTAAGCTTCTAATTAATGCTTATAAAATGAAAATAGTAAATACTTCATAAAGGTTAACCTGTATAAATAATGGCAGCATCCAAAGTTTTAGGCTTAATGTTTAACCTTCAAAATATTTAGATTACTAATATCTATATTAGTATATATATATGCGCACATAATAATGTGCCACAAAATGATGGGTATATCAAAAATGGAAAACGAGTGAAATTGTAGTCCTGTATAAGTATATTGCCTCATGCCTTCATAGCGTAATTTAAAATTAATAATGTTTGCACAATAATAAAATAATCTAATAATTTATTTTTTCAAAAAATTTGTCACTAAACTATTGTATTTATTTCTATAGACATGTTTTATGTTCTCATATGTAATCTGTTTATGTATAAAAGTATTTTTTTATGATGGAAAACAATTTATGCTCTTCTGATAATTTCAGCATACAACATCACTTTACAGTTTTTTTCTGTGTAAAAATAAATATTAGTACAAATTTAGTATATATTATTACTCAATAGAAATTGCACAGGAATTAAATTATTGGACCTTTCCACAAACATACTTGTTGCCAAAAAAACAGAGGTGTTTCTAAATTCACTGCTCTTGACCTTATAAAATCACGGGAGAGGGCCAATATCACTTGTCAGGAAAGATGTTTCAAGAGATTAGCATTCAAGACAAATCTAAATTCCCTAAAAAGTCTAAAGATGTGGGATTTGGTAACAATATTCACTTTTCTATTTAAGTATTTTTACAGATATTAAAATTGCCTAAATTTCAACACAAACTAAACTAACATTTGGATCTTTCTCTTAGTATAAAAATTCATTTAAAACTTGTTGTAAGACCCTCGAGCGATACATAGCAGTTAAGAACACTGCTACTGTATACTTTTAGCTCCTTTATCCTTGAAAAGTTAAATAAAGCTCTTGAATACACACACACGCACACAGACACACACAGGCACACAGACACACACATACACACAGACACACACACACACACACACACACACACAAAACCACAAGCTTCATTCATCATTCATGAGAGCCTTATTTGTAATAGTCAAAAATCAGCTTGCTTCATTTAAACAGGTGAAAGTAATAATGGAATAGTACCCAATGAAGTAAAATAAAATTACTATTGTGCGTTTCATTTAAAAAAAAAAAAGAACACTGCTACTCTGCCAGAGGCCCCAACTTTAATTTCTAGCACTCACATTACTGTTCATGACCACCGATACCTGTATTTGATGTTCTCGTCTGGTGTGCATACATGCAGACAAAGCATCCATATACATAAATAAATGAATATTTTTCAAATAAAAATTGTCAAAACATTTTGTAAAGGTCTCAAGATCAATTTGTAGCCTTTAACAAGCAAAGAGTTAACACTTTGTATTTCATGAACAACTTTGAGGATTCAAAATACATATTTGTGTAAATGACATGGTAGTGATTTGTGATATGAGCAGGCCTCTCTTTAGGACTTACTGAAAAGTAGCAATTTCACCGCATAATACCATCTTAGTTTTGCTGTAGGAAAAAGATCTTCCACACTCAGTTATCTGTTTTGTGCTGTCTAGCACTGTTTGATATTCACACACTTTAAACCTAACAAATATGAGGTTGCATGATATGGGAAGTGTGGCTATCATGCATATTTGATATTCTCTAAGCAAAATGAGAGTGGGACACATCTCTTCATGCATGGTTTATTTTAAGCATTCAATAGAGGTATTAAAATATGAAACAGCACCTGGATATTGATATAGGAATTTCTCAAGAAATGATCTAGTTGCATTTACCATTTTGCATATCGCTAGGTTCTCTTATCTTAGTGTCTTTGAAATTTATTCTCTGTTAACAATGCATTTATTTCCATATCAAATTCTAAGTATTGTAAAAATGCAATCTCTTCTAGTGAATTCTTCTATTTCTTTCAAGCCTAATGAGTCATACTCTACATTTTGTTACACAGCTTTCCGAAAATACCTGCTTTGTACTGAATTGATATTTGCTAGGATGCAAACTCAGGGCTTGGCACGTATTAAGTAGCTCTTTACCACTGTGCTATTTACTAAACCATAACTCCATATTGTCCAGTTTAAATTGTACGTGGGATCTCACTTCCAACTGTATTTTAGGGCTGAGAAGCTATTTAAGTGTTTTAAATGTGGTTCAAAATTACCAAGTACCTTTAAATTGCTGGTTTTAGACATTAGAAGGTAAAATATTAAAGGAATAAATGGCTACAGTACCATAATATCAGTATCAAACATTAATAAATTCTGTAATGAAATGTGATTGAGAAATTATAATGAAAAAGTGAATTTAGTATGAAAATTATATATAATCATAAATATTAATTACCAAAAACCACAATAAATATTCTTATAATTTTGATATTAAAATCTATAATATCTTCACTAAGAAACCCTTAAAAATAAAGTATTGATTTTATATTTCACATTTTGACAAAGGCATTTCCTGCTAATTAATGAGTAGCTCTGGTAAAAGAACCACATAAATATGCAAGAATAATGTTTTTAAAAGGCTAAGACAGTACAGTAAAAATAGGTAAAAGATGAGAGAAAATGCTGACTCTTCTAGACAGGCAGATGTATGTATACAGATAGGAACCTGGAAGGCTAAAGATATTTTCCCCAAAGAAACTGATAATATCTCTTACCACTCAATTCTTAATTGATTTCTCCATCCTTAGAACATAATCAGAAACATCATTATAAAGGAGATACACACAAAGTAATTCTTGGAAAAATATAATCTTTTGAATTGCCAGTATTTGAAGCAGTCTTGCAACCGGGCAAATAAATAAATAAATAGATCAACAAATAAATCCTGTATGACAGAGGGCTATTGGAAGGAAAATCTTTGATATTTCTTGACTGAATCATATCAAAATTAAAATTTATGGGCTGATTATTCTTCTCCGTAATATACACAAGAGAACATTTCCAATTTGCCTCTGTGAAGGGACTCTAAACATTAACAAAAGTACACTTGGGAGAAAAAAAACAAGTAAGGCATGGATTTATTAAAATTTAACAACTTTCAGTGATAACTATTTTCTAATGTTATAAAAACAATTATCAACAAAAAATCATACAGTTACCAAATTCCCTGACAAATTTCCACAGTCAACCATGTGAGTACAAAGGCACTGTTTCATTCACTAATGTAAAATGTAACCACAAAGCAAGCAATAGCCACAAAGCTTGTAACCCATGTTCTTTAGAGAAAACTGATTTCTTTTTACTTGATTTGATGAAATTGGATCTGAAAGAATTGGAGCTTGTTTGCTTAAACTCAGTAACTTGCAAGGCTCAGTGACTTTAAAAATATCTACCTAATGTTCCATTTACGTCCTATTCACACTTCAAATATATTTCCCAATATCTTATTTGTGTTTACCCATAGCTAGAAGTACAGTCTTTGTGAACTGAATATTATAAAATATTATGGTATATATCAAGCTACATTGTATACATATTATACATAGCATATATGTATTACATGATACTTAATATGTAATGTTCATCTTTAACCATAATGGATTAATGTTTTAATACTGTTGTCAAAATCATCATCATCACCATTATTACTGTCATTATAAAGTTGACAACTGATTCTTGGCCATTGTGGATGCTAGACAAGCACTCTGATACTAAGATACATGTCCCATGCTCACTCTTCACCTTTTAGAACAAAGGTCCGGAGACCCATCCTAAAGTTGCTCTAATGATAATACAGACTTCATGGGTCATATCCTTTCATAATCTAGTTTACAAATACTACCTTGCATCGTAAAAACCAAGAATAGTTCTCTGACTGTGTGCATTATTATACTTATCGATAAGAAATTGTACAAATATAGGCAAGTTCTAACAGAAAATAATTCTCTCATTTTTGTTTTTTATTGTCATTCTACAGCAACTGTTATCTTGGAAATATTAAGAATTCAATGTTATTAGAATGAATGAACAGCAGACTTTAAATCTATATAAACCCCAGCAGGAAGCCCTTGCTTTCCAAGTTTCAATTCTTTTTTGTTGTTGTTGTTGTTGTTTTGTTTTTCGAAACAGAGTTTCTCTGTAGCTTTGGTGCCTGTCCCGGAACTATCTCTTGTAGACCAGGCTGGCCTCGAACTCCCAGAGATCCATCTGCTTCTGCCTCCCGAGTGCTGGGATTAAAGGCGTGCACCACCACCGCCCGGCCCCCTTGCTTTCTAAGAATAAGTGTGGATACACAATCCCCTTCTGCATCCCCAGATCCAATACCCCCAAGTCTTATTCTCAGCTCTTAGCAGAAAACCTGTCATGGTTCTCTCCCATTCCTCTCTAACCTCATTCCTAACAGACCACAAAGATCTTCTCCCCCCAACCACCCTTTCTCCTACTGTTATTCTATTCTGTGATCCCAGCCACAAACACCAGTAGACGTTCTCTGGGAACACACCAGCTCTTCAGGCAAGAAAAGAGGGAAGGGAACTGAAGACCTTCACCTCTTCCTTCTCCCCTCCAACCTAATCTCTCAAGTCTTTTCCTTACCTCTGCAGTAGAACATCTGCAGCAGCCTACCTTCACTCTCTGCTCATATCTCCTGTGAATCACAGAGGCCTTCTCCTCCTAACCTCCCTACTCTCACTTGTTGCTGTATCCCAGTCCCCCAACTCCAGCAGTCACTCCCCACAGACCACCGCTGCCAAGAAAGCAGGCAAGCTACTTATAGATCTTCCCCTCTCCCTCAGTTCTTCTAGATCCAGCTGTTCATTCTCATCCCCAGGGCTATAGCAGACACTTTGGAGTGACCTTTCTTCACTGTCTTCTTCCACTTCAAGGACAAAAAATAATCAACTCCTGGTTGAACACTCTGTGCTTCTCCTTCTTATAAACACCTTCAGGTTCCTAGTCTATCAACATTCCTACGTTTCAATTCCCGATACCCAGAAACACACAATTTACCTGGAAACCCTAGTGACTTTAACTGCAAGGTCCACAGAAAATTTCCTACTAGGAGACACAATATCCGAAAATACAGAAATGAAACAAAAGCCGAGGAACAAAAATGACCATCCAACAAAGACAAATCCAGAACACAGCACCTAGATCTATAATTATCCCAAACCCCAATGTCTACATGCCAGCATCAGTACACAGTCAAGAACAGCCAGAGTAATATGCCTCCACGAGAGCCCTACTCTGTGGTAGGATATAGCACAGCAAGACTTGAAGCAGAGCTGAAGTGCAAGAAAAGGACCATAAAAACAAGTATATGAAGATGGTAAATGAGAGGTCCCTAAAGAGGAAATAAATAAATTCCTTGAAGAATTCCCGGAAAACACAAACAAAAAATTGGAGAAAATGAATAAATATATTTTAAAAAATCCAAGAAAACACAAACAGTTGAAGGAAATGAATAAAACTGTTCAAGACCTGAAACTGGAAATAGAATAATTAAAGCAAAAACAAACTCATGGAATTCTGACATTGAAAAAAATTAGGGATTTAAGCAGGAACCACAGAAACATGTGTCACAAATAGAAAATACATGATAAAAGAGGGAATTGCAGGCACTGGAGGTATTACAGCTTTGAAGATAATAAATACTTTGGTCTATGAAAATATTGAATCTGAAATACACCTGACAAAACATACATGAAATCTGGGACACTATGAAAAGTTTAAACCTGAAATTAATAGGAATAGAGGAAGGGTAAGTAACCCAGTTCAAAGGCCCCAAAATATTTTCAACATAATCATAGAAGACAAATATATAGAAGGAGATGAATATAAAAATGCAAGAAGCTTATAGAACACCAAATAGAATGGAATAGAAAAGAAAGTCTCCTGAGTACATAATAATTAAAGCATTAAATATACAGAACAAAGAAAACCTATTAAATTCTGAAAAGGGGAAAAGTGACTTAATAAAAGCAGACCTATTAGAATTACGCTTGACTTTTCAATAGAAACACTAAAATTCACATGGTTCTGTACTACAGACTCTAAGAGACCACAAATGCTAGACCTAATTACAGTACCCAGCAAAACTTTTAATCACCATACACAGAGAAAATAAGATATTTCATGAAAAAGCCAAATTAGAGCTTCACACACTGATGAGGAGATCTCAGTACTCGACTCTTACCAATAGACTGGTTATCCAGACAAAATTTAATGAAAAAATATTGGAACTAACAGACAATATAAACCAAATTGACTAACAGACCTTTACAAAACATTTAACATAAACAAAAAAGAGTAAACATTTTTTGAGCCTCATAAAACTTTCTTCAAAATTGACCACATACTTGAACACCAAGTCTCAACAGATAGAATATTGAAATAACTTCCTTAATCCTATAAGACCACCAAGGATTAAAGATGGATTTCAGCAACAGAAACCCTACAAACTCATAAAAACTGAACAGCTGAATGACTACTGTATCAAGGAAGAAATAAAGAAGTTAAAGACTTCTAGAATTCAAGGAAATGAATGCACAACATATCCAAACATGTGGGATACAATTAAAGCAGAATTAAGAAAGAAGTTCATAGCACTAGAAGCCTACATAAAAAAAACTGGAGAGCTCCGTATTAGTAAGTTAACAGCATGCTTGACAGCTCTAGAACAAAAAAAGTAATCACATCCAAGAAGAATCAAAGTCAAGAAATAATTAAAGTGAGGGCTGAAATCAATGAAACAGAAAGAAAGAGAACAATACAAAGAAACAATGAAGCAAAGAGTTGGTACATTGGGAAAATCTGCTAGATAGACAGATCCTTAACAAAACACCCAGGAAATACATGCTTTAAAAAATTTATACTATACAATATTGGAAAATCTAAGACAAACAAACAAACAATAAAATAAATAGCTTTCTTAATAGGTTCCACTTACCAAAGTTAAATCAGAATCTAATAACCAATTTCATTAGTCCTATAATGCCTAGTGAAGCAGAAGCAGCCATGTCTCTCAACCAAAAAATCTCATGGCCAGATGACATTATAATAGAATTTTATTAGATTTTCAAAGAAGAGTTATCATCAATACTCCTCAAATTAGTTTATAAAACACAAACAGAAAAAGCTCTGTCCAATTTATTTTATGAGGTTACAATCATCCTGATATCCAAACTACATAGAGATCCAACAAAAAGATTACTATCTAAATTTCCTTATGAACATAGATGCAAAAAATACTCAATAAAATACTTGCAAACTAAATCCAAGAATGCATCAAAAAGATCACCAACTTGATCATCATGATCATGTTTGATTCAGCCCAGCAGTTCGGAGATGGTTCAACATAATGTAATCCACCATATAAAATATTGAATGAAACAAAAACAAAATCAGCAATAACAAAAACAATAAAAAAAACAAGATCATCTTACTACATGCAGAAAAGGCCTTTGTGAAAATCCAATACTCTTCACAATAAACAGCTCATGGTGAAGAAAATATGGAATAAGAGCAACACTCCTGCATTGCTGCTGGGAAGGTGTACTTGAACAGCCACATTGGAAGTCAGTATGGTACTGAAAACTGGAAATCAACCTATCACAAGAAGCTTATGCTGCTCTTTTGGGCATCACCCCCAAGGATGCTTAATCATACCACAAGGACACTTGCTCAACTATGCTCATAGCAGCTTAATTCATAGAGCTAGAATCTGGAAACAACCTTCATGCCACTCACCTGAGAGTTGATTAAAGAAAATGTGGTACTTTTACAAAATGGAGCATTACTCACTAAAACAAAGACAACCGGAAATTTGAAGGCAAAATAATGGAACCAGAAAATATCATTCTGGTTGAGGAACCCATACTGAGAAAGATAAACATGATATGTATTCAATCATAAGTGGATACTACCTGTAAAATGAAGAATGAGAATGTTACAGGCCACTGACCAAGAAAGACTGGGTAACAAGGAGGCTTCTTGGGGGGAACACACAGATCTCCCTGTGAAGGGCAAAATAGAAGCGATTTCATGAGTGGACTGAGGGCAGGTGAGGATGGGAGCATGAGCTAACAGATTGGGGATGTGGAAGGGAGAGTACTGAAAGAGACTACAGGAGAGGGGGATGCATTTCAGCTTAGGTAAAAACGTGGAGCAAGGGAATCACCCAGGAATCTACAAGGAAGATTTCAGGATTGACATCTATCAATAGCAGATATGTAGCCTGAGCTGGATATCTACTGTGACCAGATTGTTCCTATACCAATAGCATCTGACAGAAACAGATGCAGACCCACACCCAAACATTAGGTGGATTTCCGGGACCACTGCAGAAGAGGAGGAGAAAGGATTGTAGGAGACAGAGGGGGCAAGGATACTACAAGAAAACTTGCAGAATGAACTAATCTAGGCTTGTAGGGGTTCACAAAGGCTAAACCAGGAAGTTTGCTTGGGACTGACCTAAGCCTTCTTCACATGTGTTTTAGTTGTGTAGATTGGTCTTTGTGGAGGATTTTTAACAGTGGGACCAGGGACTGTCTCTGCCACTTTTACATATGGCTTTTGGGACCATTCTCTTCATCCTGGGTCACCTTGCCCAGCCTTAATACATGAGGAGATGCTTAGTTTTACTGCAATTTGATATGCCATGTTTTGGTGATACTCATGAAAGACTTACACTTTCTTGAACAGAAATGGAAGAGGAATGTATTAGAAGTGGTAAAAGATGGGGGAGGGGTTAGGGACAAGACTGGAAAGAGAAGATGGAGGCGAAACTTTGGCCAGGATGTCAAATATATATATAAAGTTTTTGGAACGGTTAGGGACACAAAGATGATCTAAATATATTAAACAGTTTGCAGGAAGCATATAGTGAATATCACCTAAAAATGAGAGACAAACAAGCCAATTCCATTGAAGTCAGGAGAAAACAAGGTTTTCAATCTCTATATACCTATTATACTTACTCAGTATAATTCTTGAATTCTCAGCTACAGAAAAAAAACAAAAAGACATCAAGTGTTTCTAAAATGCAAAGGAAGAAATTAAAATATCTTTATTTGCATAGTATACAATGATATACAAAATGACCCTGGAAATTTAACTCAGAGATCCTATAGTTAATAAAGACTTTGAGCAAAGTAGCTGGATACAAAATTAGCTCACAAAATCAGTATATAAAAATGACAAATGGACTGAAAAAGAATTCATGGAAATAAGGCCTTTCATAACAACTTCAAATATTATAAAATGCCTTTGAATAACTCTAACCAAGCAAGTTAAAGACTTGTATGATAAAAGCTTCAAGTTTTCAAAAAAAAAAGACACTGAAGAAAAATATTAGAAGTTCTCCCATGCTCATGGACCAGTAAGATTAACATTAAAAATGTTCATCCTACCAAAAGCAATTTGCACATTCAATGTAATTCCCACCAAAATTCCAACACAATTCTTTACAGACCTTGAAAGGACATTCTCAACTTTATATGGAAACACAAAAATGCCAGGATATATAAAACAATCTAAAATATTGAAATAGCTGTGGGAGATATCACCATCCCTGATTTCCAGTTGTACTACAAAAAGGCATGAAAACAGCATAGTATTAGCACAAAAATAGACACTTTGATCAATGAAATCAAATTGACGGCCCAGATATAAATCAACACACTTATGGATACTTGATTTTTTTTTATAAAGAAGCCAGAAATATACACTGGAAAAAGAAAACATCTTCATGAAATGGAGTGATCTAACTGGATGGCTTCATGTAGAAAAATGCAAAAACAAAAAAAAAAAAACCAACCAATCAACCAATATGGATCATGCACAAAACTCAAGTCCAAGTTGATCAAGGGCATCAATATAAAAGCAAACACCGTGAGTCAGAGAGAAGAAAAAGTAGAGAATACCCTTTAATGCTCTGGCGCAGAAAAGACTTCCTGCACAAAACACCATTAGTGCAGTACTAAGATCAATCAACAATTAATAAATGAAACCTCATGAAACTGAAAAGCTTCTGTAAGGCAAAGGACATCATCATTTAGAGAAAGCAGCAGCCTACAGAATAGGAAAATATTTATAACAATGTCAAGTATGATAGAGGGCTAATATGCCAAATATAATGGAAAAACTTCAAGAAACTGGATATCAACAAACCAAATAATCCAATTTAAAATGGGGTATGATCTAAACACAGAATTCTCAATAGAGGAATCTCAAATGGCTGAAAAACACTTAAAGGAAAATTCACCATCTTTAGCCATCATGGAAATGCAAGTCAAAACTACCTTGTGATCTCACTTTCACCTATCAGAATGGTTATGATCAATAGCACAAGTAACAGCTCATGCTGGCAAGGATGTAGAGCAAGGAGAACACTGATGGCTGATGGGAGTAAGGGAGTGCAAACTTGTACAGCAACTGTGTTAAAAAAAAAAAATAAAAACATGGTTGGTTCCCCAGAAAGTTTGTAATGTATCGACCTCAAGATCCAGCTATGCTAGACTTGGGTATAATACCTAAAGGACAGTCCATTCCACCAAAAAGTCACTTGCTCTACTCTGCTCATTACTGCTGTATTTCTAACTTTTTTTGTGGTTTTTTGAGACAGGGTTTCTCTGTGGTTTTGAAGCCTGTCCTGGAACTAGCTCTTGTAGACCAGGCTGGTCTCGAACTCACAGAGATCCGCCTGCCTTTGCCTCCCGAGTGCTGGGATTAAAGGCGTGCGCCACCACCACTGGCTACTGCTGTATTTCTAATAGCCAGAAACTAGAAACAACATAGACATCTCTCAAGAGAAGAATAGATAAAGAAAATATGGTACATTTACACAATGGAGTATTACCCAGATATTTAAATAAAATTTACATCATGCAATTAGCAGGCACATGGATGTAACCAGAAAATTTCATCCTGAGTGAGGTGACCTAGACTTAGAAAGATAAATGTGATATGTATTCACTTATATGTAGATAATAGGTTTTAAATAAATAATAACTAACCTATAATCTATAAACCAAGAGAAGTTAGGTTTAAAGGAAAAACCTAGGTGGGACACATGAATCTCTGTGGAGGGGGAAGGAGAAGAGATTTTATGAGTAGACTGAGGATGGGTGGGGACAGAAATGGGAAGATCAGGTGGGGAGGAAGAGGTGACAAGGCATTTATGGAGAGAATGTGGGGAAAGACAGCTGGAGGTGAGGAGCTCTCTGTACCATTGTGGGTGGCATGGACACCTAGTGCAGTGAAAATTCCCTAAAATATACGAAGGCAATCCCAATGAGGTCTACTAATAATGAGGGAGACAGATTCTCAAATGTCCATGTCTTGTCACTAAACAAGGCTTCCAGTACCAAGATTAGGTTGCATTCAATTGAGTTATTGATCAAAGCGCTCCCATGGATATCCCCCAAACAATAGTCTGTCCTAATACAATAGGTTTCTCTCAGCAAATTGACAGTGGGACTCTACTTTGAAGAAAAACACCCACAAGTTGCAGCATCTTTGTTGTAGGAAGGTACTCTGCTCTGTATGGCACAGAAAGAAAAAAAAATGTAAACATTGACTCATTCACAAAAGCTTTGGCCTACAATCTGTCCCTCCTGTAAGGTATGATAAGCCAAGGGTGGCACAGAATTGTGGGAATCAACAACCATTATCTGATTTGAATTAAGACTTACTCCATGAGAAGGAAAAATACCCGATACTGTTAGTGTGACCAAAAACAAGAGGAAAGATAGACCAGAGACTGAAGGTAAAACCAAACATGACTGTTTTTTTTAAGGTATCAATGGGCTGCCATTTTACCTTGTTGACCATTTTCTTTGCTTTATAGAAGCTTCTCATTTTCAAGAGGTCCTATTTATTAATTATTTCTTTCAGTGTCTGTGCTACTAGAGTTATATTTAGGAAGTGGTCTCCTGTTCCAGAGTACTTCCCGAGGCAAAACCATAGATGCCTAGAAACAGGGTAAAATAAGTAAAAAGACCTGGTGAGACAAGCCTAAGTTAAGTCTGAGCATTCATAATTAGTAATAAGTCTTTGTGTCTTTATTTGGGGCTGGTTGGTGGCCCCCAAAATGCAATCTACATAACGCTATTCGTCTACACTAATAGTTCAGTGCCTTATGATCATCAGAAGCTTGTTCTGCAACAGATGAAACATATGCTGAGACCCGCAAGCAGGCATTACAGGAAGAAAGAGACTCCTTGGAACACATGGTCTTTATGAAATGTCTCCATCAAATTCCTCCCATCAGAGCTCAAGGAACTCCACAAAAGAGTAGGAGGAATGATTGATCCTACGAGCTAGATGGGATGGAGGACAGCAGGAAAACAAAGCCCTCTGAATCAACTGAGCAAGACTCATGAACTCCTAGAGACTGATGCAGCAAGCACAGGGCCTATATGGGTCTGCACCATGACCTCTGGTATATATAATACCTTTCCTCTTAGTATCTTCATGATCCTAATGACAATGAGTAGGTTGCTTAATTCGTTTTCCTGCTCGTGACTCTCTTCCTCCTGTTGGACTGCTGTGTTCAACTTCAACATAACAGTTTTAGCTTCATCTTATTACATTTATTTTGTCATATTTGGATGATATCTCTTCGAAGTCTATTCTTTTTTAATGAGAGATAAAAAGGGGTGAATCCAAACGAGAGGGAAGTTGTGAAGAAACTATGAGGAGTAGAGGGAGGGGAAACTGTAATCAAGATATATTATATGAAAAAAGAATTCACTTTCAATAAAAGAAAAATATTTCTCAATTGTGGCTAGAGGAAGAGAAAAATAAAAGAATGCACAAAACGTTGGGATGCAAGGAATATATACATGTAGTTTTGATTGTGCTACTCCAGTAGAAGTTGTTTAGACTGAAGTGATATGAAATTTAAAATTGTAGTTCTAAGACTTTATTTCATTTAGCTTCTGAATAGGCACATATAATAATAATGATTTAAAAAACTATATCCCAATTTTGATTAGATATCAAATTTGATTTTGCAAGAACAAATAATAACATTCTGGACATGTTGAAAATCAGTAC
This sequence comes from Microtus ochrogaster, assembly GCF_000317375.1. Classification (NCBI taxonomy): domain Eukaryota; kingdom Metazoa; phylum Chordata; class Mammalia; order Rodentia; family Cricetidae; genus Microtus; species Microtus ochrogaster. Next base: position 1,349,338 of record NW_004949169.1, on the reverse strand, counting down.
TTGCTACAGACTAGAGAGGTGTGTAAGTTTATAAAGCATTTGTCAAACAAGCATGAACACCTGAGTTTAATTCCTTGCTCCTGCAATAATATTGGTCCATGTCAGTGTATACTTGTACTCTGGGCTCAGAGAAGGCAGAGGCCAAAGGATTCGTGGGTTTCTTTGACCAGTCTATCTCGGTAAATCAGTGAGCCTCAGGATCAATGAGAGACCCTTTTTCAAATACACGGTAAGAACAATTGAAGAAGAAAACAAACATCCATTTCTTGTCTCCACATGCCTATACATGCATGAACACTGTCACAAACATACATACAAACAAAAATCAGTATGTATGTAATATTTTGCATTGATTTTACAAAGTATTTTCACTTTTTATGAAAGTAAAGATCATAAAATATATTCAAGCAACATAATTTGCCATGAGTTTATAAACACCTTCAAAGAAATACTTGTAGATTCTGATTGCATGATGATAGGTTTCTTTCATGACAGAAAGAGCCAAAACATGCTAAAAGCATTATTCTTAATGCAGTGTAATCTTCATATTCAGTGTTAATTACAATCTTCAAAAACCACCTTCTGCTCATAGAAAGATTGATCATTTAACTTCCTGTTTATACATAATCATGTGTAGAAAGCTGTTATTCTGCTCATTTTTCTTCAATGACTCTGACTTCTATGCTATTCAGTATCAATGCCTATGCAAGATTTGGAGATACTAGGACATAGTTGATTCTGCCCACACTGAAATTATAGTCTTTTGAGAAAGACAAGGTGACACTTTCAATATGACTTAAAAAAATATCACAATGAATGAGCAAAGTAAACACAAAGAAGGAAACCTAAATTGCCATATGAAAAGAAAACTGTCAAGGAATAGATGTAGTAAGATGCACATTCTTAAATAGAGAAATGCAATAAGTACTACATAAGAATATAAAATGCATTTAAGAAAAAGCAAAGAAGTTCACATGGCTGGCTCAAGAGAATTTAGGAGGAAATAAGAATTTGGGAGCTAAATATATAACTGTAATTTTCAAGCAACAAAAATTCTTTGGATGAAAAAGATTAGGTTTTAATATCTACATTATTTTTATTATAACAATTAATTCACTCTTTGAACAAATAACTAAGTCAAGATGTCAAGATGGCTCAGTGGGTAAAGGCAATTGTCACCTAGCCTAACAAGACCTGAGTTGGATTGCTAAGACTCATATAGCCTTAAAGAACTAACTCCCGCAGGCAGTCTTCTGACATCCACACAGAGGACAAGGCATGTGCCAACCCTCACATGCCCACATGCTGAAATAATAAATAAAACCAAGATAAATAAACTAGGAAGTATGGATCACAGTGCAATGGAGGAGTTGGTACTTGGATCTCACCATGTATCTGTCTAGCCTTATCACTGCCTTGCTTGTATGAGCTTCACCACAGTCTAAGATGGTTGGTGGGAAGGGTTGGAAAGATTTGTATGGAAAGCACAAGCTAACGGTGGTATCCTGCTCCCAGTGCTGCCTTGCAACTCCCCACAGATGTGTGGTTGCTGAGGTACTTGAGTTGGCAGAAAATGCATCAAAAGACTAAAAAGTAAAGCCATTACCCCTTGTCACTGTCACTTGCAACTTGCTATTTTTGAAGCTGAACATTTGCACTCCCTTATCGAAACCACAACGGCTGGTGGTGCACAACGGCTGGTGGTGGTGTCATCCCGCACGTGCACATGTCCTTTCTGACTGGAGTGAAAGGACAATGGCAGACTGGCTAAGAATGACTGGATTCTGTTTTATCTCATGATACTGCATATTTGTAACATCTGTCTAGAGTTGGGGATTTCAGTAGGCTGTATCATGCGAAAAAAATTGCCATTTTGCAATTTTGTTTGAGGAAGGTGGTGGCTTAATTAGCCTTCCAACCAACTAAATTTTGCATTTGAGTCTTAATTATATTTAAGTATGTAATTTCAAAGAAGCTATTGAAGCTGAAGTAGTGGATTTTAATTGAGATAACTGTTTTGAAAAAAACTGGATTTGAATGGTGCTGAATAGTTTACAGCAAAAAAAAAACATTTGGTTTTGTGCAGACATTTTCTGGTGGAAAGCTCAATAAAGGTTATTTTGCAAACTTGAAACAAAAGAATAGAAAAAAAAGAAACAATACTTACTACAAAGTACAACTTTCACTATTCATGAACTTTCCTTTTGTTAAAATTATTTAAACCTTGTTTTGGAAGTATAGAGAGAAATAACAAAAATATAAATGTTAGCATTTATACATAAGACTTTTAGGGCAATATGGTTTTTCTTATAAACAATTCACTTGACCTATTAAGATAATCTTTTTATACCCTTATTATAACTTTATCATGGAAATAGAACAATTTCAAAGAAACTAAAAGCAAATTATCAATATTCTTCACTGTCCAAGTTATATTTGCAGGTTGTTCACTAATTTAATTTACCCTCAATTTATAATAACAGTTAAGAGTGGAATTTTAATAAAATACAGTATTTCAAAAAATCCTTTCCTGCATACACAAACCTCAGTTCCAGTAGGTTATCAGGATATTTTTATGACCCTAGACTATAAGAATGATATATTTAAATTTCTCCTTATTTCAGAAGATTTTTTAAATAAAATATTTATTAGAATGAACTTGTTTAGAATGCACAGAACTATCAACTTTTTGAGAGATTCTCAAACTTTATCAAAATACAAAAAAAAATTATAATTTTCCAGAAGTATGTACACAATAACCAAAGAGAAGATATGCTAAGTGCTGGAAACATTCTATTTCTGTAAGTTATTTTAATCATTTTTGATTTATAGTATCCTTATAAAAATGCAACATCAAATACAACTTTCCTCAGAATGTTGAGAAGCATAAAGTGACTAAGTTCTGTGTGAATATATATTTTAATCTATATTTTGAGTTAGAAGATTTACTAAAATCTATAGGTAAACTAAAATTGTGTTTTAAAGTCTTGATTTTATACTATGTTTGATTAAATATAGATTTGAAACATTTCTAAAAAATAGTATGAACTGTTCTAATATATTCTGTAGTGTATATTCTACAATATTTCTGTGTATAAAAGGGAAAGTATGCAACTAGCCAGATAACAACACAAATTTCTGTGTCTCCTTGGAGTTGAATGGTCTGAAGATTATCTGTGGGCATCAAACATAGAGGAATTCATAAATAAATTATAATGTCAAATATTCTCAACAGTTTCAAAATCAAGGTTAACTAGTTTGGTTTCTGTATAGTTATATGTTTTCAGGATCTTTCTCCTCCAACATAAAAGTAATATTTGAGTTATCTACTATTTGAGAAAGTTATCTTCAGTATAATAAAGCTTTGATATACAGAATATTGATAGACTGTTTTTACTACAAACGAAACATACACAAACGGAATTTTTAAAGCCCTTGAGCATTTTATATTTCTCTATACAAAATCAAAACAAAATTATTTTTGAAATATCTATGTAATGGGTGTAGTGATACATTCCTTTAATCTTAGGGGTTAGAAGAGGGAGACAAGATAATCAGAAGGAGCCTTGATTACCTGGTTAAACAAGTTCAAAGCCAGCCTATGATAAACAAAACACTGCCATAAATGAAAAATCCTGCCACAAAAAGAAAAGCAGAAGTTCCTTGTAAACCTATGTGATATATATGTGATGTATATATACACTCTATGTTAGAGAAAATTATCTGATACATATATTTTTGTCACAGGTTTATTTAACTCAGCATGATCATCTCCAATTCTACCCATGTGACAAAGAATTCATTCTCTTGAATAGCCCTGTTTTTGAAGGCTCATACTGAGCAACTGAAAGATTTCAGAACATAAATTAACCTTTCTATCACCTTGAAATTCAAATTATCTTCCTAAATCAACTATACTTCTCAAAATTTTCAATGATCATTCCAGGCTATTTAAAGTTGAAACTAGATGATGAAACCAACTTTGGTGTGGAAATACAACTTTTAAACTTATTTTTATTGAAGTGAAATGACTAGTTGTGTGCATTCATTGAACCTCATAGACTATGAAATATTTCATATGTAATTTAGATAAAGTTTTTGCGGCCTGTCATAATATGCACTTCTGTTTTTGAAATAAGGTATTATTTCATTTTTTAATTCCTTAACTTAATAACATATTTTACTAAATAACTGTCTTTTAATATAATTTACAGAAAATGTAGTGTGCTTAAATATTACTTCTTTTCTATGTGAAAAACTTTATAAGAACTATTGTTTCCTATGACACACTATTTTAAAAACTGAAGTGTTACACTTCAATTGATAGAATGTATTAGATTTCTGAGAATTAGAGACAAGGTTATTTAACAAAGTTCTAATTAACTGCTTGCACTGTTAAATATCTTCTCTTCAAATAGCCTCTCAAATATTTTCTCAGTAAATAACTTCTTAGAAAAAAATTATTTCAAATAGGACAGGGACACATTTAAATTTATGATTAACGTTTCCTTCTAGTTAGAGAATGAGTATTGTAATGATTTGTTTCTAAGAATGGTTTATCTCTTCAACTCAAAATTTTCCATTTGCTACCATATATCATGTACCACTTCAGTGTAATAAGTTCATTAAACACTTATTTAATCTTCAATAAGTCAACAGGCATTTTATGTTTTAAATTATAAGTGTATCTTGAAGGAAATTTCAACCATGTAATGAAGTAAACTTTTCTTTCTGTCAAAAAATCTGCCCCTATTTTATTGGACTAAATCATATCCCATGTCCATACTTTAAGCCTCTTCTTGGCACAAAGATAAACTATATACAAAATAAGATTGATTGGCAGGGAAACTTCAGTAACAACTAAGGTGTTAAGAGTACTGGCTGTTCTACTAGAGGACCCAATGTCCTCGTCTGGATGTGGTACATACATACTCATACATGTAGGCAAACACACAATAAATAAATTTTTAATTTTATCTAAAGATTCATATTCAGAAACAAATGACAGAACATTATCTGGTGTTAAATCTAAAAATTTATATAGGTATTTAAACAAAGGCTGAATTTTATCATGGTGGACATATTAGTGAAGATGCTATGTAGGAGAAAAATTTATAACTCTACAAGAAGTAAGAAATTCAGCATTAATAATCACCAAAACTTGTTTCTAAAATTGTTGTTTCAAATATAGTCAATATTCTTATGCTATGCTGGCCTTAATTCTGTCAGTAAAAATTAATGTGTGGTTTGACAATATTTTAATGTATTTCCATAAATTATAGACTAAACAATATAACTGTGCTTTATAGTTCTTGTATTAACTGTACAAAGTATACTTAAAACGTAAGGTCTTGCTAAAAAGCCTATTTGAGAAAATTTCACTCTATATTCAAATGTTTAAAATTTAGTCATGCTAAAAGTGATACTAAGTACAAATACTGAAATATTGGCAATAACACATCTTTAAACATTTTCTCCTATGAGTAGAAAGGCAATTCAAATTAGGTAGTCTTAACTAATGATTAATTAGGTCCTCTGGGAGCAATATAAATGAGAGTAATTTAAAAGTAGATTATCAATAGTTTTCAGCAAAGAAGAATGGATAGTGCTCATTAACAGTTGTATGTAATTTCTTGAATCATGATTACACTATCAATTTACTTTACATTGTCTTTTCATGAGAAATTGCTCTCCTAGAATCTCATCATATTGTATAATTTTTATTTTCATTTTTTGCCTTGACTTCAGTGATGATGTATAATTTTTAAACAAGTTAGCCAAGTAAATAAATGTGATCAATTTTTAAGAAAATCAAGAGAAGCTAATGATAATCATAAATAATAATATTTTGTGTTTTTTTCCATAAAACAAGCCATTGCATGGATATTTTGTCATTTGAAATTAAAACAGAAATTCATGAGATTTGTAAAAATAAAATTTATGTGGAAGTATGAGTCACTATATAAAATAGTCTTTTATTTTCAAAGTCATTGTGAAAATTTTCAAATTAGGTATGGGGTCTACTTTTTAACCTCAAAACACTATCTAATAGCTGCAACTAAAGATAAATGAAGTAGCCAATTAATTTAAGTGATTGCATTTTTCTTCATCATCTCCAATAAATATGAACACTTGATGACAATTATTTTAAAGACCAACCTATAATTTTAAGTACAATACTGTGTAATGTGAATTAGTAATCTTGTATTCAATCACATATTTCAGGACATTGTACAAAATAAGTGCTTATTAAATATTTATTCTTTAAAAATATTCACTAATTTTCTCCCTAGCAATCTTTCACAGTCAAACAACAAATCTCCAGAAGAGCTTCTTGTGATCTATGTTGTCTTATTCTTTCTGACTTTTTTTCAGTCTCAACAATGTCTTCAATACATCTGCTCTGCTCATTTCAGTTGCCCTTGCACCGTCAAGTGTTACTCCGTGTATGTTCCCTGTTCTCTTTCAATAGAGACTTTACAGAGTTATGAAATAACAGATCAGTTAGCAGACATGCATTAAGAATACAAAATTATCGATGAGGACAGCTTGGGGGAAAGGAACGGTTGGGATAAAGGAAGGGTGGATATGGGAGCAGGGAAGTATATATCTTAATTAAGGGAGACATTTTAGGGTTGGTAAGAGACTTGACTCTAGAGGTGTACCCAAGTGTCCATGGAGATGTCCCCAGCTAGATCCTTGGGCAGCTGAGGAGAAGGAGCCTGAAATGGCCCTATTTTATATCCATACTGATGAATAGCTTGCATATCACCATAGAACCTCCATCTGGTGATGAATGGAGACAGAGACCCACATTGGAGCTCTGGACTGAGCTCCCAAGGTCCAAATGAGGAGCAGAAGGAGGGAGGACATGAGCAAGGAATTCAGGACCGCAAGGCGTGCGCCCACCCACTGAGACTGTGGGGTTGATCTAATGGGAGCCCACCAAAGCAAGCTGGACTGGGACTGATGGAGCATGTGATCAAACCGGACTCTCTGAATGTTTCGGACAAGGAGGGCTTACTGAGAAGCCAAGGACAATGGCACTGGGTTTTGATCCTACTGCATTTACTGGCTTTATGGAGCCTAGTCTTTGTGGGATGCTCACCTTCCTAGACCTGGATGGAGGGAGAAGGACCTTGGACTTTCCACAGGGCAGGGAACCCTGACTGCTCTTTGGACTGGAGAGGAAGGGGGAGGAGAATGGGGGAGGGGGACGGAAATGGGAGGAGGTGGAAATTTTTAAGTATAAATAAATAAATAAAAAGAATACAAAATTATCAAGTTACATGTGGCTAAGAAATTGTGGGAGAAATACATACATCCAGAGAATTTGCTGGTTTCGCTGTTGTCATGTTTCTGCCAGCATTCTGGCCAACATAATGGCCATTTTCTGGTAAAAGGTTTTGAAGTAGTAAGGCAGATGTCCCAGCAAAAGCAGGAATTATCTCAATAAGCATCCAAAAGAAAGTTTTCAAGGAGAACTTTAGGGAATTATAAATAGTCTGGAATAAATACTAATGGCTGTCAAGATCCACATTTAACAAAGTTTATTAGCAATGAAATAGGGCATGTTCAAACATATATTATATGTCTCAGTTCAGTAATGTCAGTAATGTTATTTTAGAATATAAAGTTCCTTCCATGAGTCCCTTTCTTAAGATATACCCAGGCTTTTTATTTTTGGAAATGTGAGATACAGAAGTGTTCAGATACAAATAGAATTTTAGCCTGACTGAGTAGGGCTCATCTAGTTCTCTGTGGGCTCCTGTTTAAAATCCAGGCATAGTCACAACAAAAAGAGAAGACTGGAAGAGTTCTATAAGACGTGCTTTTCTTGCTCCACAAGGAATCCAAGCAAATTGTCTAGATTAAGAGAACAGTTTAAATAGACGTTGGTAGTCTATTAGTACATTTTCTAACCCCGTGTCTTTGTTCAGTTTCTTGAAATCACAGCTGCTGCTCTAGCTGACCTTCCTTATAATCTGGATAGTCACATTGACATTTCTCCCAGAAAGCTAGCTAACGCATAAATTTAGAAAGCCTGAACATAGCACATTGAGCTTCTTTTGACCATTAAGCCTGAACAGTAACACCATGGGTTCTAAAAAATTATTTGAGTTATATAGTTCAGTCTCTTGAGACTAAGCAGCAGCCAATTATGGTCTACAGGCCAGAATGGCTGATCATTGTCTGAAAACATGATGAGAAAGTGGGAAGGTGAAGCAGGTTTACCCACTTCCCCTATTCCTGGTAGATGTTGATTGAAATAATGAGAGATTTCCTAACCTAACATTGAGTTCTGATCTAATCTTTGATATTTCCTGCCTCTAGGCTATAAAGTTGCTCTTTATAAAGTAGGGCTGCTTAAAAGTACAAAGTAAATAGTTTCGACTCACTGATGATTAATTCCAACTACTTGGCAAGCAGAAGTTTTGAGCATTGACAAACAGAAACAGTAAGATGCTCAAGAGCAGTAAAAGAAATGAGAATTTCACACATTACCACCACACGAACTTCTCTCTGTTACCTGACCCTGCTTGTTCTCATCTGGTGCCTTTGAACCTGCTTCTCTGCTCTTTAGAAAGCTTTCTCTCCCACATGACTGCTAGTGAAATGAGAACTATTTTAAGTACAAATCAAAAGTTACCTCTCCAGTCCTACTGGCTGGCATAGTCATGCCCTATTTCTCAGAATATGGTACAGATCTAATATATTGTTTTGTACCATGGTATTATTTATATTTGCCAAAGTTTCCTGAAAATGTGGTGTTCTGAACTATTTTTGTGCTGTGACTTCTCTTGGCAATTGTTGAAACATATGGAAAACTTCCCACAATCATTTTAGGTGGACAAAATGAAAATAAAAGTATATGGGTATATAAATCAAATTAATTATAAGGCAATAGAACTAAGGAATTAATAGAGGAATCAAATGTAAAGTTGAAGGTATGATGATAGAAACTCAAAGAGGCAATTAGCTTTTTAATCACTAGAACACATTAGTCTTTGATTTTACCAAAATATGTGTAGGAAAACTTGTTATTAAAATATTAGGGACAAATTCACAGCTATCACTATGCTGAAACTTGAAAGATATGCTAAGCTGAATTTAGAGGTTTATAAAAATAAATATGTGATTTTTCCCCTATTATTTTGTGAATTCCAGATTAGAAACATTTCATTTTCACTGTGTGGATTCAAGTGCAGAGTTTTTGACAGCTTCATCATACTATCTTGAGAAAACAGAAATCTTGGCATAACTGAAACATGCAGAATTGCAGCTGAATTGTGTAATAAGGCTCACTTTCTGATTTCATCTCAGATTTTATTCCATTAAAAGATTATATTCAAATATGATACATATATAAATTTTCATTTAGTAACTATAATTAAATTTTAATATTTAGTAAATTTATATTTAACAATATTTTTTAGATTATACTATACATTGAACTATGTGTACCCTTTAGTTTATACATAGAAACATAAAATTATAAGGTAGTTATGAGCAATCCGTAAATGTTTTCCTTTTGCCTTGCGAAGTCAAGATAAAGCCTTAAAGATTACAGTGCTGTTGGAGAGAAGCCTTTACATTCCACATAAGGAAGCCAGACTAGTATAACAAGTCTTAATGAAGAATGAGAAACGGGAAGTATCAATGATCTCAGCAGCTCAGATGGAATATTTTGTCACCAACTACATCAAGAGATACTCAGAAAGGAATTCAGCTATTAAAGAGGGATGATGAGAAAACATGTTTGCTTTCCTAATCTTAGCTATGTCTCTGTGACATTCAGAAACTTGCCTAGAGATGAGTGAAACTTGGTAGTAGAGCACCCCGATTCAACCCATAGCACGAGACTAAAAGAAGAAAGGAAAGTAGACAAAATGGAGAAAGGAGAACCATTCCTATATGGTAGAAAATGAACCCAGCAGTCATTTACCTGTCCCCTAACAATGCCTAGTATCGCTTATATGCACCAATAATCTGGAATTTCTTTCTCTTTTCAACTAGTTTATTGAACTTTTTGATTCAGAGTGTGCCTAAAAAACTCAGGCTCTCTTTGGAGGCACCATGCTCCCCAGGCTCGCCTGAACTTTCCTAAGCCATCTTATCTTTGTTTTCCAAATGGTAGCATTACAGATATTTTCAGTTCACAGGTTTATATTTGGAATAATATTTAATATTGGTATAGGTGATTTATGGAGGCTGTACAATTTGGTAAAATTTGGAGTTAAAAAACTGATAAAAAACATGATTATCATACTGTGTGTTAATAACCTAACTGTAAACTAGTAGGAGTACATATATTAGTCCTAAAGGCAACTAAATAAAAATATCCAGACCATTTGACAAATATATATTTAAAAGTATATGTTATATACTCTTGGTACATAATACTACACCTTCTATATAGTTTTTTCTAACATCATATAATTAAAATGAATGGCTTATTTCTCCTAAAAGCTTCTAAATTCACAGGGGTTCAAAGAAATTTTATACTAGTATATTGTTGCTTATCAACAATAAGACCTTTAATAAATAATTGCGTGAAGTAGGAAATGTGCTTCTAGTAGTAAATTTTAACAGTACAAGTGTATATACAGTAGCCTATTTATCTTTGAGTTAAAATAAGTCATTTACTAAATTAGACTCCTACAATGTAATTCTGCTATAGGCATGATTATTTACACCCACCCCTCAATTTGAATCTATCTCCTAAGATTTTAGTTATATAAGAAATTCTTTCATGGCATAGAACAGTAAAACATACACTTTTGAACTTTTAAAAGTAACAGTGTTGGTAGCATAAAAACAAAGCAATACAGTAGACCGAGTCCACTTCAGTATCAATATTATACCCAATCTCTACTTTTGTTTGGGATCCTTTTCAATTTTTTTAATCAACTTAATGTAGATATCTGTGTACCTGAGTACATGTAAATGCACTCTGTGCTTGCAGGTGCCTACGGAGGTCAGAAGGGGGCACCAAATACTCTGGGACTGTAGAATCAGGTGATTGTGAGCCACCATGTGGATGCTAGGAACTGAAATCTGTATCCGCTACAAGAGTGGTAGGTAGTCTTAGCCACTGAGCCAACTTTCCAGCCACTGCTTTTGTTTGCCATGCAGGATTTTGGTTTGTAGCTGAAGTGCACCTTTCTTATGCATCCCAGGCTACCCTTACCATTTAGTCCTTCTGCTTCAGCATCCTTAGTGCTGAGATTTCAAGCCTGAATCAGAATGATTTAGTCCTAATCAGTCCTTTGGTATCAGAAGCAGAAAGCCAGTACTCATCAAGTTAACTAGGAGACAGAGTTTAGTGTGCAAATTTTAGAGTTTCTAGTACTTGAATTTTAAAAAGAAAATTCACATAAAAAAGAAATATTAGTTGTCATTTCTTTTTGTTGTTATTCTAGTAAGTAGGAAAGACAATTGCAAAGCAGGTATCTCAAAATATGAAACAAAATTATCATTCTTGCCAAAAGAATCTTCCAGCATCTGTTGCAACACAGAACCATTATAATGCAATTAGACAGACTAAGGACCAGATGCTAAGGAAGCAAAATATAAAATATGAAGCATGGTATTATTTTAGATAATGATTTTTTTCCAAATGTTCCAGAAGTGACTCCTGAACTTTTCCCCCAAAAGATCACTTATCACACGGACATATTGCATCTTAACACAATTATCTAATAACCAAAGTAGATTCTTTCACACATGATATTTAGATGTTGGAAAAGGAGTGAACCAGCCAGCTATACTAGTAGATTAGTAACATGGTAATAAAGATAATTTTAAACATACACTTCAAAAATTAGGCATTTGGTTATACTGTAAATGCAGTGTAAGTACTAGTAAATATGAAAATTAAATATATTTTATATATTATCATTTCTGGGAGATGACTTAGTAGGTAAATCACTAGGCTTGTAAGGAAAGAGATCTAAGTTTAACCTCCAGAACCCATAGCCAATGCTGAGCATGGCATTATGCTCTTATACTCGTAGTCATGGCAAGATGGCAGGAGTACAATGGTAAATTCCTGGAGTTACCTGGCCAACTAATCTTCCCTACTAAACAAAGTTCCAGCACAATGAGAAATTCTGCCTCAAAAAGTTGGAAGGCAACACAGGAATGATATATAAAGTTGTCCTTTTATCTACACATACATGTCCACAGACCTGTATTATACATACATAAACACATACATAAAATAAACAAGTTTAAAATAAACAAATTCTTCACTAGTGTTCCAAACTGCATATCATAATACAGTGACAATATACATTAACAATTAAACAATTAAATTTAAACAATTAAAATGTTAATGCAAAAATACATACATAAAAGTTAATATACTTTATTACATCCATAACAATATTATGGACCAGTTACTACAATGAATGATATAAAGAATTCAAAAGGAAAGACATGACTGGCCATAGATATGGTGGAACAGAAGGTTTATTGTAGATATAAGGGGGTATATAGCCAGAGATGGGGACAACTGGGAGAGTCCAAAGTGAACATGACCCTGGGATGGGCCCTGTGAAGAGAGGGGAGTGAGGGCAGGAAACCAGAAGAGCATTGTAATAGGAGCAGCGGGCTGCGTCCCCACCTCCACCCTCCGGCACCCGGCCGCCCCCACGGCTAGCTTTACCCGAAATAATTACACGGAAACTGTAAGAAATCACTCCCACATCAGAAGAGTAAAGGGTAAATAAAAAAGGCAGGATAACAAACCTGTCTGGATTATATAGGTAAGGGTAACTGGAGAAAGAAAAGTTCAGCCAGCATACCAGAGAAGTTTAGCAAAGGGGGCCTTGCATGCCAGTCATAAACTGTAGCAGATAGGGACTGAGAGATTCTGGGAGAATATGATAGCCAGGTGTGCTTTGATGCGTTAAATAGACACCTCAGCTGTTGATCTGGGTTTGAGAGCTAAAACCCAAGCACTTATTATTTTGAAACAAGCATAATGAAATAATCTATGAAACAGGAGAAATAGAGTAGGTGAGATATTCCTTTGGGAGTTGTCACTAAGCTATTAATGGATATGGAATAAACAGCAATCCTTATCATGAGGACAGTATTAATAATGCCAAGTTAAAAAAACACTATTCCATAGTCTAAAACTTTATAAACAAAGAATTCAAAATATAGAAACGCTCTACAGCCGGGCGGTGGTGGAGCACGCCTGTAATCCCAGCACTCGGGAGGCAGAGGCAGGCGGATCTCTGTGAGTTCGAGGCCAGCCTGGTCTACCAAGGGAGTTCCAGGACAGGCTCCAAAGCTACAGAGAAACCCTGTCTCGAAAAACCAAAATAAATAAATAAATAAATAAATAAATAAATAAATAAAAATAAATAAAAATAAAAAATAAATAGAAACGTTCTACAGAGTGATAATATTTTTTCAAAGAATATAAAACAGAACCTGCTTTCAATACCTTATAATAGGTAACATTATCAAACATAATGCACAAGAAATAATTATGAATTAATCTGAGTAGTAGCTATATTTAGTAGTAGATATATAAATGACTTTCTGGAACAAGATTCATAGAATGTGGTAAAGCTTAGAACAGTTACAAGTAACATTGTCATTGCAATATTTGAATTGAAATATTGAAGATGGAAAGACTGGATGCAAGCACAGATGGGAGGAGGGAATTACAGGAAGAGTAACTAAGGCAATTAGAAATTCGGAGTGGATGAACAGAACTGCAAAGGACAGAGATCTCTTGCTGTTTATTATACTGCACAGCTCCAACATTTTAGGTGGCAATTGACTGGCATGCAGTCTTCCAATCCATTCCCAGTAACACAAAACAGTAAATAGTAAACTCAGTGCTCAGAGGGAATTCACATTGTTCTAAACTGTACTACATTAGAAAATTGAGAATTAAGCAGTCAATTGGTTAATGGCCCCGATTCACAGTTTTTGGCCATGTAAATCAAAAACACATTTTTTTATCTCCATATAATCAATTAATAACATACATATATATTTCAGAATGCCATAAATATGCAAAATTTAATTTGTTAATACAAAATAAAGCATAATAAAATATGACAGAGTTACTCATATTAACCACATTCATCTGTGATCCAGAGAATAGCTGGATCCCAGAAGCTGAGACCAGTACCTCAAGTCTATATACCCAAATATTTTTTCAAAAAAAAAAAGACAAAAGAAAAGAATTGAATTTAATTAAGTGGTTAATATAATTTTGAAAAGTTGATCTCAGAAAGGTAGGGAATGAAGAGGTGGAAACCAGGTCCAGCAGCTATGGGAAATGATTGAGACTGTTGCCAAGAGGTGTAAATGTTCAGACACAAGCAGAATAAATTTCAGAAATCTTATGTATGGAATGAAGACTATAGCTAATTATATTCCATGTTCTGTATTTGAAATTTTTATGATATTCCTTCAGTTTTTCAGTAATCTCACCATAAAAACTGGTAGCCAAATGAAGCAATGGGTATTATAATTAATCTAATTGTAAGAGTAATTTCACAATATATTATAAACCACAAATATTATTTCCATTGTTCAGCTATATATCACCAAGACTAAAAACACAACTCAGCATTATTTTCAATTTACACTTACACCATCTAGTCCTTTCTTTCCATTTGACCCTTGAAATACCTGACACTGAGAAACAGTGTTCTTAGATAGGAAAACTGAGGCCCATTGTGGAAGAATAGCTGTCACAACTGCATAGTCTCTGGTATGCCCTGATGTTCCTTTGTTATTGAGACTCTAGAGCTTTTGTCATGCAAACACTTTGAAGCTGTCAGGAAGTATAGAGCATTCACACACAGAAAGGATGATCTGAACTCCCATTCACACATCAAATTTCCCTTGTATAATCTTATACTGTGGATCAAAACAGAAGCAGGAAGAATGAAACGAAACAGGCTTACTCTTTCATCCCTGACTGTTTTTGAAATTTAGACAATTCAGGTCATTAGTCATAGTCCTAAGGGGGAAGAAGATTCCTGATTCAACACTACTAAAGCCAGAAGCTTTCTAATTTGCATACCCTCCTTGGCTGAGAATATCAGATGTGTTCAGGTTGAACAGATTCAAGACTCTCACTTGAGTAATTTTAAGAAATGTAACAGTCTGAATAGTAATTGGTTATTTAATAATCCTGTTTGCAGAGCCAGTATAAGCTTGCTTCACACTTAAACACAGAATAGGACCAACTGCCTTAGTGCTACATAAAAAAAAAAATTACCTGCATATGTGCTTTAAAGTCAACCTGATGTGAAATCCAAAAATACACATAAAAAATGAATGGATTAGTAATGAAATTAATGAGAAAACTCAAGTCTCTGAAATGAAATAGGCTTGGCATGTTATAACCTGATATTTTGTCCTCAAAAGTCCCTCGCAATTAGGTTTTCAGAGCAGTGTTAACCTAGCTTTTATTATCAAAGCCAGGTTGTCTATTTGTCATTGTCTGACGTCACTTTTCATACCAAAGTTTATTCATTTATAACAGTATCTATAGCAGTGTTGTATCTACCTTCTGGGTTTATAATCATACTTTTCTGCTACCACCAAAACCTTCCTACTATATTACTATTATTGCCAACTACGGCTTCTTCACCTATTAAAAAGGTCTTTAATATTCCCATCATTCACTTCCATTTTACTTGCTATTTGCTTTGATAGATGACCTAACTGGACTCCAGTTGACTATTTGAGTGCTACATGCAACAAAAAATTTCACAGCTATAATTCCTGAATTTTATATAAGAACATATGTGTTACACACTTATGTATGCATTGTACTAAAGATAATACTTGTAAAACAAGTTTATATAAACACATTACACTTGGCTAAATACAATTGGTGAGAACTGTGCTTCAGTCAGTCTCTGAAAGGATGTGGAAAAGTACATTTAATCAAATAGGTAAAATATTAACATACATATACATATTCTATAATCTCAAACCAATAATTCTAACTACTGTCTTATTTCCCTAATTGTGTGTTTCTCTTTTCTAAGGAAGCAATAGCATAGACTACGTATCTCTATAAATCATCAGAGTCAATCATCACCTTAATCCCACTCTCTTGATTATTTTTTTTCAGCAAGAATCTATCATGAAATCACCATTTGCCTGATATTAGGATTGATACAGCATATTCAAGAATGATCAAAACAAACACAGAAGAGTTAAGGAGAGCATCCTTGGCAGAGGCAATGTCAGAAAAGCCAATAACATTTGAGAAATTGTAGGACCTGAATATTACCTGTAGTAAATGTCCAGGGGTGGAGAGAAAGGAATAAAGAAGTATGAACATAGCCTGCATCTTGGTGGAGACACTTGTTGAATCAAACCAGCAATGTCTTTAACAAGAGGTCAATATAATCTGGATTATAATTTTGAAAGATAATTCTGGATTTTTTGTGCAGAATAGAACAAAAAGAAAAAAAGCAAATATCACAAGTAACAGGGGCAAATTGATAGAGACCACTGCAATGAATAAATTTATTTAGAATAGAACTGCAAAATATGGTGATGTGCATCTAAATTCTCTACTGTTCAATGATCCTCCTAGTTACATATTGGGGTAACCAGAACATAGCTTTACAACATCTCTTTCTTAGCCATCTTAACTTTTCAGGATCACAAACTCTTTTCTTGCTTCCTTTCTATTTATTAAATGGATTAAAGTTACTTTGTTTGTATTCTCTCACACACCATTTCTTCCTCTGTATCTTAAGTACTTTGGTCCTAACTAACCTTCTATGTTTCATCACATTAGCAACACTTAGACATAGAGATTTCAGAAAACATGAAAAGGTAGATGAAGTGAGGCTGAGAAAGGAAAGGAGTCAGCAAAGTGTGTATTATTGGTAAGCATGTGACTGCTGGGGACAAGGACGGCTCAGTCTCACTGTTCAACTCTGCAAGTCTGTGAAGAGCGCCACTCAAAATAGTCCAACAAAAGATGAAGTGGCTAGGTGATTGTCTCAAGGACTCCCATCACTAGTGATTAAGGGTCTCCTCTTGTCACATTAGCATCCTCTTGGTGTATTTTGGATAAAGGTTGCTTTCAGTAGAGCAATTTTTAAGGAGCCCAGAAAGAGAGAGAACCTCTGGAGGGACACACTTCCCAGAGAATGAAATCTATGCTGACATCTGAGGAATTTATACCACTAAAACTAACAAACAAACAAACAAATGCCAAACCAACAATAAAACCAACAAAACAATACCTCACAGACATTTACAAATAGGCTAATTGGAAATTTCTGAAGCACAAGTGCTATTTATGTTTCGAAACTGCTGTTTACAGATTCTATTTTTACATGTACTATCTCTGGCCTTCGAAATAATCATGTCTTCATGCTGTTTTGCACTCCATTAAAACCGATAGAGATATTTTCAGAGTTCTGAAGACATCCAAGGTGTTTTTCAAACCTCACTTGCAAGAATCCATCAATATTTTGGTAAATATTGTCAGATCCATAACTACACACAAATTCAAACAGCAGGCTAGTTAACATTAATCTCCTCACTAGAATGTCTTTCCATGTGGTATACCTTATTTTTAGTAAGGCGTAATTTACAATTGTGACTACAATACTGTTTAAGTCATAGAATTTGCTGAATAAATGGTGTTCTCTACTGTATATCGCAATGTGCTTCCTCAATTCACTCATTTAAATTCAATTCATACATATATTCTTTAAATGGGAAAAGGTGGATATATATCAAAATCTTACATTGTGTCCCTTAAATTTGTATACTAGGGGTATGATTCTAAAATATCCATTTAAGATATTTTCAGCTAACCATCATGGATAATTTCATAGTCCTTAGCTACTTTTAGAATTTTCCCTCATTGCTCTTTATGTAGGGGCTTTAATAGAAATCAATGTTGATCATTCATTTTTATCGCAACAAGATTTTTCTAGATTTCCTTTATAATTTAGTGAGAACATCTGCATCCCTTAGACATTTTTCTTTACACAGACATAGTCCCTTACGTTTCAAAAGAAATTTACATAATGTATTTCCAAAGTTACTAAAGTTTAATTAAAAAGAACTTTCTCCCAGGTTTCTAAATTGCAACTTGAATATGATGTTAAGCAAAGCAGAACCTTATTTCTACTTCTGGCAACGTTAAAGTTTTCCATCAAGATCTTAACAAGTAGAAATCTCCTCTAAACCTTCTGTTTCTCTCTCTTGATCTCTCAGTCAATATATAAAACACTTTCCATAAAATAGAGCAGCCACTGAATTTGACCGGCTGGAAAAAATATCCACCTATTACAGCTTTTCCCTTTTTCCAGTTCTTACTGTGATTTCAAGTGTTGACTCCAAGCAAAATATATAGAGTTGTGTATGTGCGTATCTGTGCTTGTACATGTGTATACTTGTGCACATGTGTATATGTGCTGATGAAGAGATAATTTCTGCCATCCCATGAAGAAACAGAAAACTAGCCAGTAATGGTGGCATATGCCTTTAATTCTAGTGCTTGGGAGGCAGAGGCCCATGAATCTCTATGAGTTTCAGGCCAGTTTGATTTATAGGGCAAGTTGCAGGCCAGCCAGAGATACACAGTAAATCTTGTCTCAAAAAGGATGTTTATTTATTTGAAAATAATATTCTGAAACCCTTATAGTATAATTAATTGCATCTTTACCCACATCTACATGACATGAATCTTGGCCGGATAATGAATATGAACTTAAAAAAAAACAGCAAATAAATAAATAAAAATGAAAAGAAAATCGGATATATGAATAGATGATTGTATCAAGAAAGTCATAAATGAGTTTTAAATGAAATTCAAGATTAATAAGAGTAAATGTGGGGGCTGGAGAGATGGCTCAGAGGTTAAGAGCATTGCCTGCTCTTCCAAAGGTCCTGAGTTCAATTCCCAGCAACCACATGGTGGCTCACAACCATCTGTAACAGGGTCTGGTGCCCTCTTCTGGCCTGCAGGCATACACACACAGACAGAATATTGTATACATAATAAATAAATAAATATTTAAAAAAGAATAAACGTAAGGCAAATGCCTGAAGTACTCACATTCAATTGTCTAAAAGATATCCAACAAAATGTCATAAATATTATTCAGTTGGATCATAAGAAAGAACATTAAAAGTAAAACAAAATTCTCACCCTTTTAAGGCGAATTTGTGTGTACACTTTGCTTCTTTTATTTAACTTATCTATTGAATACCCAATATGATCTATGCATGACTAATTTTTAAAGATTCTATGCTGATAGACAAAGGTTATGTAAGAACAGTACAAAATTAGTCCCTTTTCTAAATACACCAAAGGACAGTGTTATTTTTAATAGGTAAAACTATTACTTAGTAATGCAGATAAGTATCTTTAATCATTAAAGGGAAATTGTTTATGGTATGGTACTTTTTCCTCATCACCCCTAAATACACACAGACACATCTCCCTCATGTCCATCTCTTTGGACTCAGTCTGGTTGGCATCACTGGGTTGGAGGGCTGACTCAGAGCAAACAAGATACTACCATTGCACATAGCAAGCTGTTGGTAACATGGATGTTCCTTCCTACAATATGAACACAAAGCAGCCCTATCCAACATCAAGTACATTTAAACCACCCATATGAGCTTAAAAAAAGAGGAGGTGATCAGTTCTCTTTTAAGCCCTATTTTCAGTTTTGTGCATGTGTGTGTTTATGTGGGCATGCACATGAGTACAGAGGCCAGAAGACGAAGTGGGCTTTTTCCCTCCCTGAAGAGCAGGATGCCAGAATTTTCCAGTGTCCTGGAGAAGATCTCTCTCCCCCCATTGAAAGGCAGAGGTGATGTCTGAGGTGAGGTCACAGCCTCTTAACAACCTGAAAGCAAAGTCTGAGTGGCGTGGAACTAGGAGTGAACAGCGGGAAGAAGCAAGAACCCAAGGGCAACAGAACCTTCTAGGCTAATAACAAACCCAGCTTAATTTATTATAGGTAGTGAAGGGAAAGACCACACTACCAAAATCATCTCAGAAGGATTGATTAATGGAGGAGGTAATGAGCAGAAACCTTGAAGAGCAACCATCCCGACCCAGGTCTTAGAGGAAAAACAATTCAGACATGAATGTGGAATCATCATTTCTTGTTTTCTATGCCAAGGATCTGGTGTTTCTTGAGTTTTTCAGCAAGGTAAATGAGGTTTCAACCGGCCCCCTTCTTTAAAGGAGAAGACAGGCTCAGATTCTCTGTCAGCTTCAGCATTACCAAGACAATGTAAACAAAACTAAGAGGGAGAGCAAATCCAACATCCACACTTTTGATTCATTTTTTTAATTGTACTATATTTTTCTCCACTCCCCTCTTTTCCTCTCCTCTCCTTTTCAACCCTCTTCCATGATCCCTATGCTCCCAATTTACTCAGGAGATCTTGCTTTTTCTTCTTCTCATGTAGATTAGATCCATGTATGTTTCTCTTAGGATTCTCATTGTTGTCTAGATTCTTAATGATTGCGAATTGTAGGATGGTTTTTCTTTGCTTTTTGTTGAAAAGTCACTTATGTATGAGTACATATGATATTTGTTTTTCTGGCTCTGGGGTACCTCACTCAATATGATATTTTCTAGATCTATCCATTTCGCCGCAAATTTCAAGATGTCATTATTTTTATTTTTTTCTACTGTGTAGTACTCCATTGTGTAAATGTACCACATTTTCCTTATCCATTCTTTGGTCAAGGGGCATTAAGATTGTTTCCAGATTCTGGCCATGGCAAACAATGTTGCTATAAACATAGTTGAACATATGTACTTGTACGATTGATCATTTTTGGGGTATATGCCCAAAAGTGATATTTCTGGGTCTTGAGGTAAGTTGCTTCCTAATTTTCTGAGAAAACGCCATACTGATATGAAAAGTGGATGTACGAGTTTGTATTCCCACCAGCAATGGAGGAGTGTTCCCTTTACCCCACATCCTCTCCAGCATCTTATACCTGTAAGAATGGCTAAGATAAAAATAACTGAAAGTAGTATTTTTAAAGATGAACTCATCAATAAACCAGGCCAACACAAATGATTCTAAGCATCACTATCAATCAGTTCATCCCATTAAAATAGTATTTAAATGAAGATGACATAGAAATGCTGTCAGAGCTATGGCGTTCTTAGAAGGGTGTGCTAAGACTGACCAAAAGAAAATAGACAAAAACACTGAAATAGATAATATTGGCTCTTTAATATCTTTAATTGGGAATTTGAGAATATCTTTGTAATAAAACATTTCTGTCTCCTTAAAGGTTTGTATGTACCTTTATATATGCCATGCCATCTAAGATCTGTATATCTAAGAAAATATGAACGTCTAGATTATATCCATTAGAAATTAGGCATTAGATTTACATTATGCATTCCAATATAATATATCAAAAACATAAATTTTACTGAAAAGAATGAAACATAATGAATAAGCATATAATCTTAAAGGAACCACAAAAGTATAATTTTTGAATCATTGGCTTTAGTTGCAGTTTCTTAGAAGTTATGTTTTAATTTTCATAGCAATATAATTGGTAAACTATTTATTCTTGCCACAAATTGAATGTCTAGACTGTGTCATCAGTAAATGGAGTTTGACACAGCATTTTTACTGATACTGAAAGGGAGAACGAAGTGTAGGATAATTCAAGTCATTTAAGTACTGATATAATACACAGACTATGCTCTAATTTATTTAGAAAGCAAAGAATAAATCCTTATTTATTTTTTATTTTTTATTTTTTATTTATTTTTAAGACAAATTTTCTTTGTGTTGCCTTGGCTGTCCTGGAACTCGCTGTGTAGGCCAGGTTGGCCTCAAACTCATAGAGATCCATCTGCTTCTGCCTGCCAACTGTTGGAATTTAAAGATGATTGCCACCACAGCCAGTTAACAACAAATCCTTACTCATGGTGGATTCACAGAGCATTAGAATCCAAGGAGTCATTAAAAATTGATTCTATACCTATTTGAAACTTATTGAACAAATTTTCATTTCAATCAACAAGTTTCACTGGTAAGTAAATTTGCTTATAATTTCAACTTGAAGTAGCTCCTTGAAAATGTATTCAGTGTTTTGATAAATATTAATAGACTATATGCTTCTATTTGGGAAGAGACATGTGTTTATTTTCTTGTACAGTGGGAAACTTTTCCAAATGCTACATAACGAGATCATGGGTAAGGAATCAGAAGATTGTTTGCTGTCTGTTCTTAGTGTTAGAAACATTCTTTTCTCTTCTTTGGCATTCAATAGCATCAGCATTCTCTGAGAAACTTGTTAGAAATGTAAATTCTTGGACACCCGCTAACAAAAGCTGCATTAGTAAGTGTGGGGGTGGGACCCAAGATGCTGTATTTTAAGAAACCCCTACAGGTCTTTGCCACCAGTCCAGGGTGACATTCACTGCTATCATGCCTCTTGTACTAGAGTTTGTGTGAAGATTAGCAGAGGAAAATTATGGCACAAGGATTTAAGGAAATCAATTAAACAAATAAATACATCAAGGGCTATGTATGCATAATTTATTAAATAGACCTACAATTGTTTTTAACTTATTTTTGTCTATTTCCTCCTTAGCGTCTACATGCATTTAGAGATAATCTCAGCAGTCAGCAAGCTTGGTGGCATAGTTCAAGCTGTGAGGGTTCAATAAATAGGTCGGCAAACATTGCAAATCAACACAGCTCTTGATGAAATGTCAAGCAAGGCAGAGCTCAGTTATATTTTGCTCAGCTTGAACTCATAAACCATTAGCTGGCCTCTGTACTTCCAGGACAGTTTGTCTGATAAATAAAACACAAATATTAAGAATATTTTTTTAAACTTTAGAATGATATTAGTAAAGGCAATTTGTAAGTAAGAAATGTCAAATGAAAGACAAGGCTAAGAAGGAGGCTAAAATTTTTATAAATAAATTTAGAGGAAAAGTTGAGATCAAAATTGATATTGAAATTTGGACTGCTTTTTTTTCTCAAAAGGTGTTTCCTATTTTTTAAAGGCATTTTTTTAAATTTATTTATTTAATTAAGGATTTCTGCCTCCTCCCCGCCACCGCCTCCCATTTCCCTCCCCCTCCCCGATCAAGTCCCTCTCCCTCATCATTTTTAAGTATTTAGTTTTAACTCTTTTAGCTCATGCTCCCTCAAATAAAACTATAAATCTGTACAGAGCTAGAAAAAAATCTTGCCTAAATAGGTATCTATTTGAATTTTATAAAAGTAACATAATTTTGGATTTAATATACTTCAGGTATATTGGTTTTATGTATTGACAAAATATCTAAGCTAATTTAGAGTTTTAGGATAGACTGCAATATGAAGAACTATTTTGATCAACAGTATATCCTCTTATCTTACTTGAAAACTATCATTTAATTATAAAAGCTTGCCTTCTACATTCATTTTTTCACATTTCAGGTAAGTATGCACCATGGAATTATTATTTATAATATGTGGCTCAGTTTGATTCCTAATGTGTATGTCTGCACATGTCTAAACTACTATTCACAACAACCCTCATTCTTTTTTATTTCATCATATATAATTTCTTGAAATGTATGTATATATAATATAGATGCATTTATTATATAGACAAGTATACAGATAGCCTCATTATGTACCTATGCATAAAAGACAACATTTCTATTCTTAGATTTAAAAATCCCTTCACATTAGTTTTCTAGCTAGTTGTATAGCTGTAGAAATTTATTTTGATGTAGAAATATTATTGTCTATTAATTCACATCTGGATTATTATTTTATGATATTCTTACTAAAAACAATTTTACAATCCTGAAGAAGAAAGTTCTATAAAGCTATAACCTTAAAAGTAGAATTTGGGTTCCTTCTCGTGTTAGTGGTTAGAATAATTCTATAGGTCAATGATGTCAAATTCCTGTCTTTACTGCTTTACAACAAACCCCCAATTTAACTTTTATAAAAAGACACGCCAAAAAGGAGTCATTCAAATATTCCTAGAGATTGCAAACTGACCAAAAGAGTCACCTTTAGGGAAGCCTGTTTCCAAATGCTTGTTGCATTTATCATTCTTCTGAATGGCTCTTCATTTATCTGCAGCTTTTACTCACCAGAAGAGACCTCAGCCATTTCAAATTCTGCGGAGGCTGGTGACACCTTCATAGGAAAGCTTTGTGCTGGTTTCCCTGTTGGTACTTTTCTCTTACACATTCTATGGGGTATGACAAACCTGGAGGTAGAGTGATAGGCAAACACAGGCAAAGCAGGCTCATAATCTCTGACCTGCCTCACACAGGCAGACAAATGCTGAGCCCTTCTGCACCTGTTTCTTCCACTCCAGTGGCTGTGAATAGTGAGGTATTCTTTACAGATTCCTTCACAGCCAGCACTTTGCAAACACTCCCCTCTCCCAGCAATGGTTTCTTCCCTCACAGGCTCAATCTACCTGATTACGTTCCCCTCTAATCAGTAACCTCAGCTCCTCCAGTAATAACTGTGCCATTTGCTTTATATAGGATTTCTCTAAGACTCAGGCATCACTGGAAACGAGGAATAGACGAGCTGATTATTATGAGGACACCTGTATTTTTGTCTAGTCTTCATGTGAACTTGACAGTGCAGTCATCTATGTAAACATGTTAGTGAAAGAGAAGCAGAAAGAAAGAATCGTAAGAAGAGACCAGACTCAGAAAGTTATGCACCTGTGTGATGCTAAGAGAAGAAGAAAAGAAGCTCTAAAATTGTCCAGCACCACTAAAATGCATCTCAACATCCTGTGACAGGATTAAAAGAGAAAAAGGCTGCTTGACATTCAAATATCTTTCTCCACATAGACCTTTGGAAAAGCTATTCTAAAACCTGAAACAAAATAAAATGCTACAGAAGCCATAACACAGGAGGTGCTTCATACAAGCAAATGAGGATTATTTGAGATTAAAACTAAAACCCAACCATGTAAAACCAGGGTTCTTAATAAGAGCAATAATCCATGTAACTTACTCAAAATTGTACTTGAATTTATACTTTGAACCAGAATCATGTTTCTTGAAAGTACAGAATTGTTCTGTCCTTTTATAACGAATGTTTACCCAGAGAATAAGCCTGGAGTGGATTTTCAGATTAAAAATAAAACTCTTAAGCATGTCAATCCCCATCTGATCAAAGTATTGAAAGTGTTTTATCAAGTGCTTCATTAAGCATATATACCAACTAGAACTGTCATTCTGTATGTTTTTCTCTAAAGAGAGGTGTTAAAGTGATTGAAGTTAATATGAAGAATCTTAGAGTTAGAGTTGCCTTTATTTCCTCTTAGTAGGCTCAATGCCTGATTTAGGTCCTGGCAAACAATAAGTGCTCCATATTTTTGAAAAGCCAAGTCCTGCACATACTTAATTTTTATATCACATACAATTTTACAAGTCTGTGAAGAATACTTAAAGTCTTATTGTTTTGGTTAATGTAAAATATTTGCCTATTACACGCATATGATGTGTTGAAGTATGTTAAAATGTTACTGATGTTTTTTTTTTCTCCCTTGCTTCTGTTTCTATTCTCCATTTCCAGATGCAGAAATTTCATTTGGAGAGAACAAACAGGAGGTATTGGTAGTGAAAAGCTCATTAATCCTACCACATCTCCTTGCCTACACAGAGTATTGCATCCAAATTACAGAACTCAAGAAACTTTGGAGCATGAGTGTATAATTAGCATTGCTGCTAAGTGAATGGAAATGGAGGTTGCCTAACTTAATTAACTGTAATCATTACTCATTGTCATCCTTCTTAGAAAGATTAGTTGAGGGTATTTCTTCTGTGGTATTACATGAGGCATTTGTACTTCCCTCTTAGATGTATAGACAATTATAATACCGAGACAGAATGACTTTCCAATCAGATATAAACTTTGTTGAAAAACAATAGTAAATTTTACATATCACTTAAGACTGCAGTAAATAAATACTGGGAAAATATTTTGTGAAGCTAATGCTAAAGAATGAAAGAAACTGTTAATGGCTTGGAGAGAAAAATAGAAGAAATGCTATTATATGGAGTTTATGTAAAAACAATTAGTTCTTGGCTAACGGAAAAAATAGCTTAAGATCTAAAATGCAAGTTTAAAAGTAAGACTCATACAACATGGCACTGCTAGATTGGTTGAGTATAACTCTACAGATAAGAAAGGTGCCCACATTGTTTTCAAGGACATGTGGCTAAGGAATGTTTTCCTATGATCTAACTGTTCAGTAGAAGACACCTGAATGAAATTAATAAAAACTATCATGGATCTAAACCTAAAACCCTTCATTAATTCACAAAAAAACCCAAGTATTGAATAAACTTTCTTTCATTTGGGTTCTGATTAGGAGAGGAGAAAAGGTTTATAGAATTTGTTTCCTAACAGGGACTTATGATTATCGAGAATTTTCAGTTTCAAGCCTGGGTATTTTCAGGTATTGGTATTTCAAGGATATTTGCTTTAATCCTACTGTGTTGACATCATTTTGACTAGACCATTTTAGAGGCAAAATTCCCAGTGGCTCAAACAGTATCCCTCCATGCTTTCTAATTAGACATGGTGATGAATTCAGTTCTGTCAGTCTCCTTAGACCAACATGTCCAAAAAGGCTAGTGTGCACACACATCACCTAAGTACCTTGATAAAAATAAATAGTCAATAATTTTAGAAGAGCTTGAATTCTAGGTAGTCAGGCCCTCACTCAGCAGTTCTCAAATTCCAATGCTAAAACCATATAGAGGATTTTAAAAATCCCAATAAAAATCCCAAGCTATATTTCATAGCAATGACATCAGAGCTGAGGATGCTGACTTGCTTTCATGCATATTCTCCAGGTTCTGAGGCTTAAAAACCCATCTTTCAAGCAAGAAATCCTTGTATCTCCGAAACCAACCCAGCCTGTCACAGACATTTTTTATTGCTTTTTGTGGTTTTCAGTGTTCTCCTTGCATATTCCCAAGAGTTGTTGCTGAATTCTTTTTCTTGTATGTTGTCTTACCCTAAATTTATTACTCCACTACTGTTTCAGTGCAAAGTACATTCATATTATATGACATCTGCTACTTGCCCAGGATACTTATATATGTAAGAATCACAGATTTTGAAAAGAACAGAATACTAAGTTAAAATGAATACATGAAATAATTTCTTTCTTTAGTAACTGCAGCCGAATATGCTACTGTATAGTTAAAACCTAATGCATGTCAGCTCCTCTACAAGAACTTGTAGAAATGAGAGTAGTTTAGAATGGTAATGCATTTTGACTTCTTGGAAGTTTTATAATGACTGTTGCTAGAGATTATATTTTATTATATATTATTCTTAGCAGTGAGAGATAGGTTTGAACATCGGATGTGGGATATCCCTCTGTATGCTGTGAACATGTTTTATTGCCATTGGTTAATAAAGAAGATATTTTGGCCTATGGCAGAGCATAATATACCAAGGCAGGAAATCCAAGCAGAGATAGAGGATGAAAGAAGGTGGAGTAATGGATATACCATGTAGCTGCCAAAGGAGAACAATGCCAAAAACTTACCAGTAAGCCACAGCCTCATGGTGATACACAGATTAATATAAATGTGTTAATTTAAGATATAAGAGCTAGGTAGGAATATGTCTAATCCATTGACCAAGGATTGTTGTAATTAATATAGTTTCTCTGGGATTATTTGGGGCTTGTTGGCCAGGAAACAAAGGTGCAGTCTCCAATTACAAATATTCTATAAATATAACGAGTGTGATTCAAATTTTATTTCCTTAGAGTTCCTAAGGGCACACACTTATAGAAATATGTTCAATAGGTTCCTTATTTATTAAGATTTCTTCCACCATTTGTTTCAATGGAGACCTTAAGCACAGCTCTAGACACTGCATCATGTCTGAAAGTGGTTAAAAATTGGATGGAGAAGAAAGGCAGAAGTCCATTCCCATAATCTTCTCATCAGTCTAAGTGACACTGAACTAAGAAGAGACAGACTGGAAAATTTGCCTTCTTTAAGTATTTGGCCTTTTGTGGGTCTCTCAGAGATAATGGTTCTTTATTGTTGTATATTATTGCTAAGATTATATATATATATATATATACATATACATATATGTATATATATAATCATTTTTGAGCTTTCACATTTCCATATAAGCTGACTTAAGATGACTGTAGTTGTGTGGACAGCTAGAAATGATAATTTATGGAGAAGGAATTACAAACAACTTTTGGGGTTGGGGAAATCATTTAAACATTTAGTATTATCAAACTGTTGAGCTATAACATAGTGGCAAACGTTCCATATAGATTCCAGCATTGAGATCAAGGCAGATGAACTATGACTAGAATTCCAGATCTGCTTTGTATCTCTGTATAGTCTCACATCATTTAGCCCATATTTTATTATGTATAAAATGTGGATAATAGTAAATATAGCTTCTTAAGGCTATTGTTGGTATCAACTGCAAAGCGTTTAACAGAATTTATGGCGTACTTATACTTAAATGAATAGTGACTCCTCTTTGTCAACAACAAAAGTAAAGATTATAACAATTCACATTTCCCATGACTTTAGAGCAGAGGTTCTCAACCTGTGGGTCAGAAACCCTTTGGGGGTTGCATATCATATCTTGTATATTAGATATTTATATTACACTTCATAAAAGTGCAAAATTACAGTTACAAAGTACTAACAAAATAATTTTATGGATGGTGGTCACCACAACATAAGGAGCTGTATGCAGCAGTCACAGCATTAGGAAAGTTGAGACTGTTGTAGAAGAAATTAAATCAGATAATGCACGCTAAATAAGTCTTTGAACTATAGTATGATGGACTCCCCCCCCCTACTTTTAGTGTATATGTTGTCCAGATGCTGATTTCAAAGGAACATTAGAGATAAAAATATCAAGAAGCAGAGTTTTTCAAATAACTGTTGTGAGAGTTGAGACTCCAATAGGGAGTTGAAGTCAAATGGAGGTGCTGTGTATAGTCACACAAACCTAAATATGTAATACATATGGGAACAGTGTGGGCTCTTGAAGGACAGACCAGAAACTAGAACTTCACTAACCTAACAATGTGATAAATAAATTGGAAGTGATTTCATTGAATAGTTGTCCCTATAATGATTACTCGCAGTAATCATAATCATACTTTTCAAACTATCATCTTGAAAATTATGTTTCCACAGGATGGTGGTGGCACATGCCTTTACTCACTTTACAGCACTTGAGAGGAAGAGACAGGCAGATCTCTGTGAGTTAGAGGCCAGTCTAGCCTACAAGAGCTAGTTCCAGGACAGGCTCAAAGGCTACACAGAGAAACCCTGTCTCAAAAAAAAAACCAAAAAAAAAGAAAAGAAAAGAAGAAGGAAAGAAGGAAAGAAAGGAAGGAAAAAAGAAAGAAAGAAAGAAAGGAAGGAAGGAAGGAAGGAAGGAAGGAAGGAAGGAAGGAAGAAAGAAAGAAAGAAAGAAAGAAAGAAAGAAAGAAAGAAA
>NW_004949169.1:1271693-1319721 GCF_000317375.1 Microtus ochrogaster | reverse complement strand
AAGAAAGAAAGAAAGGAAGGAAGGAAGGAAGGAAGGAAGGAAGGAAGGAAGGAAGAAAGAAAGAAAGAAAGAAAGAAAGAAAGAAAGAAAGAAAATTATGTTTCCTATAGACACTTCCGTATAATGGTAAGTTACCCATCTCCTATTAGAAAGAGAACAATCAACCCAGATTGTAAACACATTGTCTAATGCAATGCCTGAAATCACAAACTGGAAGATACTATTGCTCAACAGATGTCAATATAAAATAAAGGGTTATGGTGCTTCTTTTACAAGAGTAAAGGATCACAATTATAATTGTGCTGAAACAATGTTGAAAAGGTGTACTTTTAATAAACAGCACACTAGTCTTGGATTATCTCCTAATAAGAGCTTTAGGTTCAGTCATCAAATCTTAATTAAGGTTACTATTGTTGTGTTGAAACATCATGAACAAAAGGAACTTGGAGACGGAAGAATTTATTGACTTACATATCATGAGTCACAGTCCATGGAGGGAAGCCAAATTAGGAATTCAAATCTGAAGGAATCCTGGAGGCAGGAGCTGATACAGAGGCCATGGAGGTGTGCTGCTTACTGGCTTACTCCTCATGGCTTGCTCAGCCTTCTTTTTTATAGAACCTAGGATTACCAGCCCAGTGGTGGCCCTGCCCATGATAGGCTGAACCCACTTAAATCAGTCACTAGTTAAAGAAATGTCCAACAGTCTTGACTACAATCCAATCTTATGGAAACATTTTCTTAATTGATGTTTATTCCTCTCATATGTCTTTTGCTTGTATCAAGTCTACATAAAACTAGCCAGCATACGTTGTGTTTAAGAAAGCCAAATTTTTGGAGTGCTTTTGATATAATTTCCATGATTGCTCTATAGGTGAGTGTGCCTATGTAACTCCTTAGAAACTCAATGATTGTTTAATATCATTCTTTTATGCCCATGTTTTTCACATGGATGGGATTGCAGCAATTTTAAGGAGAGAAAAAAAGCAGAGACTAAAACCTTCAAACCTTGTAATTTAGGTATATTTGCTTTCAGAAGTCAAACAAGATAAAAATCGATTTATTGTGAAGAGTCAGTGTTAATTTTCATCACAGCTAATGATCAAAAATAATTCCAGAACTAGAATCCCCTATAAGAATTTTTTGCCCATCTCCAAGTGTCAGGTTTCTGTACAAATTATAACAACGGAAA
Source organism: Microtus ochrogaster (assembly GCF_000317375.1). NCBI lineage: Eukaryota > Metazoa > Chordata > Mammalia > Rodentia > Cricetidae > Microtus > Microtus ochrogaster. The sequence continues at coordinate 1,318,529 of NW_004949169.1, read as the reverse complement.
GAATTTCAGCCAACTTGAGAACTTTTATTTCCCTGTGTCTCTTTGATCGGAGCTCCCTCCCTTAGCTCTAAGCTTTTCTCAATGAACTGAGTAATGGAATCTTGAGGGACAACGTTAAATCCAGCAGTAGAAGCAAAAACCTTCCCCACTGATAAGTAAAAGGATATTTCTGGCAACAAAACCTGGGGGTATATATATCTAACTCAGCCGGCCTTCAATTAAATGCTACTTGGGAACCCCTGAAGGTAACAACAAGGACTTAGAGTGAAATAAAAATGTCTACAGACATTCTAGAGACTATCCAGTCTCAGAGTGGCATAGACACATCTGGGCCTAGGATTATTTAAAAATCCCCAAAACTTCACTGTCTTCAGTTAATAATGATACACTGCATTTATAAATAGCTAAAAAGTATAGATTGCTAATACTCCACAAAAATGATAACCTGATGATTGCATCAACTTTGGATAGGTCAATTATCTTAAGTAAATCTTTCTCTAATATATATGCTTCGACACATTATTTATTTATATTTATATAAATATTTATAATTACTACAGTAATTACTATATTACTATATTGTTCCTTATAAAAATCTATAATACTTCCAAGACATATATATTTTATTCTAAAGCCACTAAACTGCACCTGAGACTATAGGTAAATAGAAAAGATTCTTTCACTTACAATTAGCATTCAGCTAATGGTATACTCACCATATCATCTATAAAAATATTAGGTATAGTATATAGTTTTAATATAATAAAATCACTGGAATTGTTAAATGGATTAGGCAGATTACAAAATTGTGTACCTAATAATAAAAAGGCATTACTTTGAGTGGTTAAACACCTGGGCTCTGGAGATTAAGTGCCTGTTTTAGAATTATGGCTTTTTTCATACTGGCACCATAACCTAGAACATGTTATTATTTCATGTTATTATATTAATTTCTTCCTTTTAAAATGGTATAATAATAGTACTTATGCCCAAAAAATTATTGTGAAGCATAAATGGGTAACATTTAACATATAATATAATTGAAACATGGCCTAAAACACTGCATACCAAATTGTCAATAAATGATAGCTATCATTATATGGTTTTCAATAGAAACATATGCATCAGACAGGCAACTATTTATTATGGAATAGCAAAATTATGGAAAACTATGGAGGAAGAGATGGAGAGAGGTGGACAGGAAGTCCCATCCCTAGGCCCTAGCAAAAACTACTGACATTTGATAGTCACCAGGAGAGAGGGTGAATTCTCTAGTAGGTCAACCACACTACAAGGCAGTTCCCACACTCAAGGGTATTTTGGCTATAAAAAGTAGATTTTATGGATTTGAAAAAGAGATAGGGAGAAAAGGGAAGAGAACACAAAGTTTCGTGGTTAAGAAGTTAGAAGTGGATCTGGGGGAGAGTTGAATATGGGAAGCTTGACTATGATTAAAACCCATTCTATGAAGTTCTCAAGGAATCAACAGAATATTATTTTAAAAAATCATGAGCAACTGTGAGCCTTATTGGGTATTTCACCACACCTAAGAAAATAAGTTTACATTAATTTTGTATCAGAAAATTAAATTCCTTTTATAATTTGCAAAATATTGATTGAGTGATTAGATGTGGTGCATATATAAGTAAGAGAACTATTCTGAATGGCTAAAATATCATGGACTAAAGCAGGTTGTAAAAGAGTAGCTATCAATACCTAATTGAGCAATTTGATTTATTAGTGCTATGTTCTGAACCTATTTTTCTCCCCAAATTTACATGTTGAAGTAGAATCCCCAAAGGTGTAGTATAAAAAGTAAGATGATTACATCATGGGAGTGGATCCCTCCTCAATGCAAGTAGTGCCCTTGTGGTACCTAACAGCTAGTTCATCTGTTTGCCTGATGTAGGTGGGTCTTCTATGTGTTGATTTCATTGGTTAATAAAGAAACTGCCTTGGCTTTCTGATAGGGCAGAACTTAGATAGGCAGAGTAGACAGACAGAATGCTAGGAAGAAGGGAAGTGAGGCAGACGCTATAACTCTCCTCTCCAAGACGGATGTAGGTTAAGATCCTTCTCAGTAAGCCACCACCTTGTGGTGCTACACAGATTATTAGAAATGGGTTATCAAGATGTGAGAATTAGCCAATAAGAGGCTAGAACAGTGTTTAAAAGAATACAATTTGTGTGTTGTTTTTTGGGGGCATAAGCTAGCCAGGCGGCTGGGAATCGGGCGGGAACTCAGCCGGCAGCTCCTTCTACATTTGCCCATTCTGCTATGTGAGACACAGCAAGACTATTTATGGAGTACAGAGTACCCAAGCTTTCCTTTTCATGCAAATTAGTCCAGGTAAAAGCACTTTATTTATACATTTAATCATGTCATTTCAGTTTAGATAAATTTAATGAGCTGCTTCTTTATGCTGGATATATATTTTTGTGCCACAAACTGTAACTTATGCTTCCTCATATTTTCAACCATGTCTGTAAATGGTAAGGGATGAATAAATGCTTGATTAATAATATTCACTTAGTGAATCAGAACTCAAACGAGGCATATATATGTAAATATTAATAATACATATTTTGCAATATTCTGGAAGACACGAAGAATTAGAAAAATATATAGGAAAAAGAAGAGAAAATAAAAAAGAACAGAAAACCGGACTTTTATAAATGTCATTAGTTTTAATTTCCATTTAGTATTATCAACAAGTATAATATGTGATATTTATATTAGAGATGGATTTTAAAACCACCACATTTAAAATAGTAAAGACTGCTCTTACTGCATAATCGGTATTACTAATTTTTCATGTATTAACTCACTTGTCATAGTAACCCTATGATGCAAAGTATCACCAACTTGATTTTATGAAGAACATGAAGAGGATAACCTATCAATCAGTACATGGAGAAAATGAGGTAAGTTTTAAATCTTGAAAGTTCATTTAGAGTTTAATCTTAAAATGGTTAACTTACTTGTTTGCACTGTTGTTTTACTGTGTAGCTCTCCTGGTTTGTTGCTCATTAAGCAGTCCAGGCTGGCTGCACATTCACATTCCCATCTTCCTGCCTCAGCTTTGCAATGCCTGGGTTACAGGCAACTACTCTAGTCTAACCTCTAAAACATTAAACATTGTTGCTCTTTTGTTTCCATTTTTAATGTATACATTTGATGAATAGTTCTTAAGGTTTCATGAACATAAAATAAAATTTACCGTTATCTATTTGGTAGATAGAAAGATCAAACGAAGATGACTAGCTGTGATCCTTTCATTATGTCGTGTCAGCAAAACTTCCATTTTATACACAATACCTTCAACAATTAGTTAGACACCACCTTGTAAAGCAAAGATCCAGTATTAATGCACACATTATAGTAATTTTCTTATCCTAAGTAATGACTTAGAATGACCTTCAATAAATCACTATACTGCTTAAGCTTTGATCTTTTTTAAAGTTCATCTAGCTTTAGCATTCATTCTATGACTTAAATTCACTTATTTATGCAATACAACTTCTAAGAAATATATATTTAAACCATTATGAGAATGATCACTCAGGACTCTTCTTAAAAAATTTTTCCGACAGACCAACTGCACTTTATTTCTAATGGGTACTCTCCCTCTAAGTAAATAAATTATCCTACAAATGCTAATGGAAATGACCCCAAAAGATCTTCCATTATAAATTAAGGAAAGTTGACAAAACAAACATTCAAAAACTCTAAAACTGTTTATCTGTAACACATTCTGATGGGTTGATTCCATCTTTATATATATATTTGTATATAAAGCCATTGGTATATTCCCACTGTACAGTGATGACAGTAATTAGCATACTGCAAAGGATCAGGAAATAGAAAGAGATTCCCTATTCGTTATGTTCAGGCTTTCTTTTTTCTCCCCATTCCAACTCCAGCTTGTTTTGCTTGATTCCCCCCCATACACAAGCTGTATAAATATCCTGTCTTTTAAGATACCATTGATGGATCTGTAAGTTTGTTGCCAAGTGGAAGCCTGAGCTGAACACAGCAGGAGGGGGAGAGAGCAGAGGAGTAGGCCAGATGAAGTGTGCACACAACCTGCCCACACTCTTCCCTGGTTGTTGCTTCTTTCTGCTCCCTCCTGTAACATCCTTTGTATATAGTAAGGGTTCTCAACATTTCCTATCTAAACCTTCTTTGTTCTTAGCTTACTAGATTCAATTTTACAGGTATGCAGGTGTCTTTTAGGTAGGAATAGCATTAGACTGTTGTTTTGTGTTGTCCCACTTCATTTAAAAAGCTCTGGAGGTGGGGTACATGTCCCCACCATTAGACCCAAGCATGCTTTTTAGAGATTTCCTTCAAAATCTGTGTCCCATATCAGGAAAACCACCTTACTATGTAATAGAGAAAGGACAGCAAAACAAAACAACAAACTATTCCAGGTGGGGACTATTGTTACTCATCTTATGTTCTTTTGGTTTTGGTTTAACTCTCTAAAACCTTTGCTATATAAAGATATAAAGCCTATCTCAAGATTTGTCAGACTAGTGTGTAAACTTCTGTACATCAAGATTTGTAAGCCTGTTTGGTATGATTTATAAAATAATTCTAAAATTCTGTGCCTATAGTTCCACTAGCTCTCCCATACCCATACCACCAGGGAAAACTGTCCCATATCACCAGGGATAGCTCTTTGTACCCAACTCAGTGAAGATTCAGTGCTGATGGTGTAGCAGAAGCCAGGGGCCTTGAAACAGACCAATGACTCATTGCAATGAAGATTTCCAAGTATAGCTGTTTGAACAAAGGGGTATACTGTGTGATACAGCACAGCTCCCAAGGCCACTACAGTGAACCAATAGGTGATAGGAGATGCAGGAATGAAGGATTGGTAAGTGGAACTAGAGACAAAATAGCTGTGATGGGTCTGAGAGCAGGCTGTGGTTAACAAAGAAGTAGGTCATGGCCCAGAGGAGTGGGCAAGATTTTTATTTATTAATTTTTAATTTAAATTTTTCTATTTTTATTTGTGGGTGGGTTTCAGAGTGGAGGGCGATCATGAAAGGATTAGGAAATGGATGAGATTGAGGTACATGATGTGAAATTCTCAAAGAATCAATAAAAATATGTTTAAAAAGAAAAGGAAAGAAAAAATTATTAATCTTACAAAAACAACTTTAAAATCCGAAGGACTAGCTTAAAACTCATAACACCAAGGCTGATAGTTACAAATCTATACATTGGTAATATAAAAGGAAACATGCGGCTTGCTTCCATCTTAGCTGCTTAGCTCACCCCATCCCACATTGGGATAGCGGCAACCACATGGTTGATAACTGTCTTTGCTAAGGTTGGAAAGGATGGATTTTGCCATATGGCTTCATCCTAATCTTGATTAAAAGTGACCACATGGTCAAACAAGAGAAAAACAACTATGAAGCCTCAACCAAATGATTTCTCTGCTATTATCAGAGCCTCCCTTTATTTGGCCTTAACACATAGTCACTTACTCTTATATAGAAAAGATTCTCACCAACAACCTTCTTCCCAAGGAGTACAGTAGGGTCTGGGACCAGGCTAGAACACATGAAGACACATCCAGACAACTTGCCTCCTGGCCTGTCTCAATAAACCTGCCCTTAAAAGTGCCACTTCTTTTTCCAGAGTTTCCCTGATATCAGAGCCAAACTTAAATGTCTAGAGAGGAAGCCCCCAAGACCACAGGCAAAAATCTTAGTGGTAGCCTTAAAGGTATATCATGGAGAGATGCAAAAGACCTGAAAACAAAAACAGCTAATATTAGCTAAGGACTTTCAGTCAGCCACAGCAACTGGCCAAGCTCCCTTGACTTCCCAAAGCCCAAGAACCTCCCGATCCCTGCTTCAAATTTGATCAGAACAGTCAATGGGCCCAGGTATGTCTAAACCCTCATGAAACATTTCAACCATGTCTATGGTGCCACCAAGAGGGACACTGTGCCACAGACTGCCCCCATGTCCCTGGTGGCATGGCGATATCAATACCAGATAACCTTTCTAGCCAATCTCCTAGGTTTGGCCATGAACAGCTGAGCGACCCAGGTTCCTTGTCCCTACCACTAACATCTCTGACAAAAAACCTCAGGTAGTAATCACAGTACAGGGAGATCCATCTCCTTCCTTCTGGACACTGGGTTCACACTGTCAGTCCTGATGGAGTTTTGGGAACCCACTTCTCCTTTTCATTCCCCTATTGTCAGAGTAGGGCAACCACCTTACCAGCCTCACTGAAACTCAGAACTTCACTATATCTTTAGGGGTATTCTTATTCACTCCTTCCTTGTGGTACCAAACTCTCCTGATCACTTGCTGGGAGGGAACCTCCAAGCCAAAGTTGGAGAGTCTATGTTTTTGCACCCCATCCACTTGACCCCAGGCTTGGCACATTCCCCTCCTCCTTCTCCTCCAAGCCACACAGTCAGGCACACCATTTTCCTTATCGACTTCCCAGGTGGATCCCATAAACACCTCTACAGCCAAACATTGCTCCCTCCAATCATTCAATTATAAAAGCCCACCAAATATATCACCTAGGCTCAGTATTCATCCTCTCCTCAAAGCCTCAGGGAACTTAAGACACTCATTTCCAACATTTTAAGAAAAAAGTCTTCTATGCGCCAATTTTCCCCCTTTAACAGCCTCCGTACTTACAGTTTAAAGACCCAGTGGAACCTTCAACTTGGTTCAGGATTTCCAACTTATCAACTCCGCAGTAGTTCCTTTTCACGGCTCTCCTCTCCAACATCCCCTCAGAGACCTCTTATCTCTTATTCCTAGACTTCAAGGCTGCCTTATTTTCTACTCTTTTGACCCCCAATCACAACATACATTTGCCTTTACTAAGACTGACCCGGACACTTCTACCCAACATGTGCAGACTGTTCTACCCCAGGGGTCTTGGACAGCCCACATCTATTTGATCAGACTTTTGCCTCTGATTTATGCTCTTTGTCTCTTTTGAAATTCAAGTTTATATAAAATATAGACACTTTCTGTTTTGTAGTCTATCCCTGAAAATTAGCAAGCCCAACACCACTACCTTACTAAACTTTCTATCCAGCTGGAGATAAAGGGTTTCACCTTCTAAGGTTCACCTGCCCACTCCTTAGGTAATTTATCTGGAATTAAATATTACTCCAACTCACAAGCCATTACCACTGATAAAAAGTATGTAATCCAGTTGCTTTCAGTCTCAACTACCAAGGATGAAATTCTGTCCTTCCTATGGATGGCTGACTTCTTATGCTCTTGTTTGATCTTTTATCTCTTCTTATTTGCCCCCTATACAAAGCAGCCCTTACCCCCTCACCTGAACCCTTCTTGCACTCATTACTAATCTCTTTTCTCAACTTCAGTGTGCCCTCCTCCAGGCCTCAGTCCTATATCCTCTGGACTTAACTAGCTTTTTCCTCTGTGTGTTACAGAAAAGCGTCTTGGGTCATCATCTGGGTCTGCTTTGCTCCAGTTTTTAGTTAACAAAAAATCATACACCTATCCCATCTCCTAATATACAAGGGCAGCCAAACACTACTCCTTTCCTGATTTCTCTGTTTTCTGGTAGCACTGATAGAGGATACCACACTCACGTTCCCCACATGCCCAAGCTTCAGCATTGCGAAGTGACTCAAGTTGCTGGTTTGACTCTTTTAAGGTGTGTAGAGATTATTTGTTTCTGCTGGCTTCTGCTACTAATCACACATGATTTCAAACTCTAGAGTTCACATCTTCAGCAACTTATTCCCTCCACCTGATCTAACCATCTGTATCTCCTTATCTACTTGGTGAGTTTTCTCTCTCTGGCTCCTGAAGCCTGACGTGCCTCTGAGGCCCCACTGCATGGACATCTCCGTGCTCTGCCCCTAGGGGCCTCACCATGTGGTCAAGTCTCTAGTTATTAAGATACTCACTCCTCTCCCTCTATTGGAACCCTTTCTGTTTTCTTGCCTCCTTACCCTAGGAACTGCCTGCCAAGTCCTGAAGCTTCCTTAAGACCTTCCCAGCCTCTGTGAGCCTGTCCTGCTCTTTCTCAGCTCGTCTCACAGATTCTCCATGGCTTCCTAGGCTATTTTCTTGTCCCTCAGGTCTCACGTGGAGCTTATAGAAACTCTCTCTGGTGAAGTCCTTTTTGAGGCCCTTCCTTTCTTAGTTCACAGACTCAGATTTTATTAAAGCCTCAGTCCGTTATCACAAGTTTTGCCTCAGTATAGTTCAGTGGCCAAAGTTGGCAGGCTCTATTTTCAATGGCAGCAATTTCTAGCACAGCAGAAACAAATGACCTGAAGTCTTTTATATCTAAACATGCTCTCTCTTCTTCTATTTCTTCCTATCTATACCTGTCAAAGGTAGCTAATACATATGGATTTTTAATGTCCAAGAGGCCCCTCCACCCACCCATTAGCCTATCCTAATAGGGTTAGAAAATTGCTCTGTATTAGACTGTCAGAGACAGATTCACTTCCCTATGACATTCTTATCCACCTCTCCTTACTACCTATGCATGCCTTCTCTATGATCAAAATGAATATTACTGTAAATATTCTGTACTATTACTATAAATATTTCTGTAAAGTGGCCAGAAATTTAAAGAGGTTCCTTGTATTGGTCCTTCCAATACAATGAGACAAAACTGAACTGTGTGAATTGCCTATCAGCTACTGAATAGCAATCTGCCTGGCTGCTTTGGACAACATTGGTGTTGCCTGCCCTCTGTATCAAACCCGTGACCACTCTTCGAGGCCTTTCCCACAGGTTTATTAAACTCTCTCACTTTGCCACTCATTAATTGCTCTAAGCCAGATATCGCCCCTCAGGAACACACTCTGTGAGCTTCCTGCATTTTGAAAACTGCAACAGTACCTTAATCCTTTATACTACCAGGCACTGCCTATATACAAACCTTCACAGTGCCTTGATTCTCTGTGGCATTCAAGTTTGCAGCTGCCTACGCATTGGGTGGTCTGGAACGTGGGCCCTGTTGTTCCTTTTTCAAAAGCTAGGGGTGGTACTTGTTGAAGAACCCTGACCAGTTCCCATCAGTGTTCATAGTGGTATGACTGGACAAATGAGTAGTTCAAGCCCTACACTTTCTCACAAACCTGGGTAAAAGCACTGGTGTTGATACTGGAATAGCACAAACTGATTACTTGCGTAGCTATTTACCATCGGTTTTCTCTCAGTTCATCCAGGATCTCCAATGCACAGCTCAGACCCTCCCCACCCTCCAGGGCTAAACAGACTCACTGAGTGCTATAGTGCTACAAAATAAGCAAGGATTAGGCCTACTAACAGTAGAGAAAGATGTTCTTTATGTCTCTCTCAGAAAGGAATGTTGCTTTTATGCCAACCAGATGGATCACCAAAAAATGAATGAAACAGCCAGTGGATCATTGGCAGTCCAATATGAGGTAGGTTAGTACCCTTCTTAATCTCCATCTTCTTTTCTTAATCCTACTAATTGCACTCTTCCTTACAAAAATTTTTGTCTAGATTTCTTCAATAATAGATCCAAAAAATTACTAACCAGACTTTCGATCAGTTGCTATTACAGGATTACCACCCCCTAGCTACCAGCCCCTAACCTACAACACCCAAGTACACCATGATGGTTTAGTTCAAGCTTGCCACCAAGGACTCCAATGCCCCCATTCATCAAGAAGTAGTCTAACGATAACATCACCTCTTTCCCAACCCCTGATTGTTTATCATAGCAAACAAACAAAAAAAGGTAACATAAGCACCTTAAGGAGTGAATGGCCAGTCCCTGAGCTCTTAACTGCCAGGATACCTTTCCCCTCAGAGTTTAAGCACACATTTCCTAACGTGTTGAATCAATGAGTTTTATTGGAGTTACAAGAATATGGGTGTAGGGATACTTACAAGATCAGAAATGACGCAGATCACCAAAACCAATACCACCATGGGTGAAGCTCACAAAAGGTGATATTGGAGTATACTTCACAGTCTGCAGGAAGCTCCACAGATTGGAGATTGTGCTTTCCAAGTTACTCAGCTGGTCTAAACCCCTCCCAGGCATCTTAGTTTGTCTCTGTTTCTTTCAGACTGCTTGGTTGGTTTCTGCTACTTTTGGGCTGCTAACCTTGGGTGAGAGCTATATTTTTATTTTTTGCAGTTTAGTGTCTCTGAGAGTGAATTTCTGCCCTTTTTTTTTGGTTTAGTTTTGGAAGGGAGGATTCTAGCGAATCTGGTAAATTTCAGGGACTTCCTGAAGTTATTCTGAGTTGTTTACTTTCTATCTTGAGATGTTAAGGGCTCCCGAGAAGGAAGAATGCTTCCATCTTAGAGGAAACTAGTACACAACAGTGATTAGGAGAAACTGATCGTAGACAGTAGGAAAACGATGAGTGAACCTCTCAAGTCACTTCAATGAGTTTCATTTAAATTATGCACATATCTCTTAACAATGACTCATAACACAAGGAATCATTTTACATTTTGTGAAAACACACTTGGTGATTAATATTAATATCTAAAATTTAATGTTTTGTATGCACATACATGCATATATTTTTTATTCCAGGAACATATACACACATCAAACTGAAATCCCTAAATAATCATTTAAGATTTCTTCACTAAGATGAAAGCGAGTGAGAAAATGAAAGATAAGGTCCTTAATTGGCTCAAATGCTACCTAGTCAATTTTTACTTGAAATAACCTAATCTACAGTTATTCAAATGGTGATCTATTGTAAAGTGTAATATATCACAGCAATGAATATAATTAAGAAACAGGCCAAGAAAAGAAATTTTTTTTTCTTTTTTTTTTTTTTTTTTTTTTTTGGTTTTTCGAGACAGGGTTTCTCTGTGGTTTTGGAGCCTGTCCTGGAACTAGCTCTGTAGACCAGGCTGGTCTCGAACTCACAGAGATCTGCCGGCCTCTAAGAAAAGAAATTTTTAAAGTGTAAAATTGACTAGTTTTTTTTTTCAGATCTTCTCACCACAGATCTAAATAGTTCACAGCATCTCTCAGAGAAAGTGGCAGGCTCGATCCTACTTTATTTATTACCTTTTAAAGTTGAGGTTAATGAGCTTACATTAGTAATTAAGATTAAATATTGTATTTTATATCGTATCTTAAATAGTCTAATATATTGCAATATATATGAGATTAATAATGATAAAAGGGAGTTATATGTTTTGAATTTCAACATCTCAGGTGTGCTACAATATGGTCGTTCCTGTTTGTCAACTCACAATTGTTTTTTTTTTTTAAAGGAAGTGGTGGGAGGGTCTCAACTTTTCTATGAAATGTAGAATTATAGACTCAAATGTTTGGTGTAGTCTTATAAGTTTCTTATTATAACAAAATAACTATTTCAAATTAAATTTACTGTAAAATATTTTAAGTATTGGTAGAGAGAGTATATGAAAATGAAAGCTAATATGGAAAAAAAACGAAAAAAGTCTAACCCTAATTTGTATTATTTTTAATGCTGTGGTCCTGGAGATAGAATATAAAACATTGGACATGACACCTCTGAACCAGCTAGGGTAACGTGCTTTAGTTCAATTATCAAGGTTAAGCTTATAAACTAAAAAAAATGTAGTTGATTATGTTTGTTTACTACTATTTTGACGGATATGGTTCACTTACCAAGTTTAGATTTATAAACTAAGGAAAACATAGTTACATATATTTGTTTACTACTATTTTAAGGCATATGCTAATTAGAGCATAGTATAACCTTTATTTTATTATTCAAATTGCATTTCTATAATCATTATCCTTTTGATTTTTATGAAGAGGATAGTAGTAATGGTGGTTATGTTTATTATGGTGTTATTAGAATATCACTACTGAGTATTTTTAGACAGTATCTTTGGAAGTATTTATTATTATAATCATTTCATATATTTAGAAATTAAGTCTTAGAAAGTCCTAAATAGACAATTTAGGCTACAATATTGCAAATTAAGTGTCACTTTTCGTTTTTGACTATAACAAATTTACTCTTAGAGTTTTTAAGCTTCGATTATAACAACTTTATTCTTAACATTTGATGCCAGTATTATCTTTTACAAATTAACCGTGTCCAAACACTAGAAACTGTTTATTGTTTACATATAGGATAGAAATTTGGTGCTAACCTTTGCAAGAAAACTACCAAGTCCTTATTATGGGTGGTTTCAATAAAGCAATAAGTGTCCGTGTTATTTTTCTTCTATGTGGTATCAAGATCCACTATATATATATATGTGTGTGTGTGTGTGTGTATGTATATATTGCTATAATATAATATACAATATAATATCACATGTATGATATATTATAATGTATATGATATATAAGGTTAAATATCATATATATTCTTAGTAAATGAAGCAAGCAATAGTAAATTTTAAAAAAAGTAAATTTTTGTAGCATAAACTATTATAAACTTTGAAAGTAGTTTCCTGAATAGTTGGAAGAACAAGAACAGGAAGAGAGGAAATAAATACCAATAACAAAAGAAAAAATGAATATAAGTTTTAAAAATACACAAGGAAGAGCACATGTATAAAATATCTGCAAGTTTCAATTTGTGGCATCATGTCAATACTGATAAAGGCTTATATTTCAGAATATTTGCATTTTTAAAATAGGCATGCTCAACTTATTTCACTATGCATCTAAGAATACGAATGAAAAATTGAGCACATGAGTTTAAAGTTCCCAAGACTGCATAATTTACAATGTAGGATACTTTAGAGTACAGAAATTAACTGTAGGAGTTCAAATGCAAATCCAGACCATCACTGTAGTATAAGTATAGTATAAGTATGAATCGGATAATTTATAGTGCTTTTATCATCATGTGCATTTCACCTCTCACATGTGCACAGTTTTAGCAGTATGCTTCAATGCTTAAAACAGTCACTAGTATATTTGGAGATCTATAGTCAAGACTAGTTTAGCTTTAATGAAAAGTTTTAGCATCACATGAGTAAGGAAAAGAAGGCTGGAGACTGGAGTTATTTCATTAACTAAACTTAAAATTTTCTTCCCTCTCTACTTTTCCTTAATCTGTTATTTCCCTGGATGTTTCTTTGGATATATTGTATTCTCATAACGTTACCAGAAAGAACAAGAGGGAATTGCATTTGACTTTAATACAGAAAGTATAATGAAGCAGAATTATTTCAAACTCATAAGGGGATCCAAGTACATATAAATAAGTGCGTGATTATTTCTGAGATTCACAGCATGTGTTTTATTCTACAAGCAATGAAGTTTAGTTCACCCAAAAGGTCCATAATGGTATTTGGTACATTTGACTAGTCAATAGTTCTGATAATATTTATAATTGTCAATTGAATAAATTTTATTGATTTACCCTATTAATCCCATTAAAATAAAGAAAACACTAATATAAACATGTTGTGTTTATATTTTCAATGAAGCAATTCAGTTTTCTAAATAGAATAATGCACACCAAGGAGCAATATTTGAAATGTCTGTGAATTGCGCTCTTTGAATGTTCTTGGCCATTGCTCATATGATTCACCAAACCTTCTAGGCATGCAATTATCTCTTAATACCTTACAACCTGTCATACAATATGCCATTCTATAGATGAGAATTGACCTCAAGTATCATTATATACTAAATCTTAACAATTTAAAAAGAAATATCTAACAGTAATTACTGATGGACAAAATGTATGAAGTTTACAATTTATAACAAATTTTATAGCAAATTACAGATTCTTCATTCTATTTATTAACAGAATGATCTTTGGAGATCATATAACCCAATACTTAAATTGAAAAATTAACATATATCTATCTAACTTAAAATTCAACCTAAAATTCAAAGCTGTACTTTAAGAGTTTTTGTTGCATTTGTTTTTGCTGCATCTGCTAGAGAATGCATCACAGACTCCTTTATAGAAATTCACATGAATTGTTCCCCTAGAAATGAAGAAGCAATGCCTCTAATCTTGCGCTTTCATTGGTTTGATTGCCACTTCAACTCAAAATGGCTTATGATAATTAGTGGGTATGGAATAACCAGTATTGCTCAAGAAGCAATTGCCTTTACTGAGAAACAAAGTTTCTAAAGAAGCACAGTAAACTCCAAGAAACAAACAATTTAAGCTTACACACCTCTCTGCCATAGTTTTAAATGAAGCAGATGTACTAAAATGTGAAGGAAGAGGCAGATAATATTTCTCAGGGTTCAAACAAGAATAGAATCTCCAACACTTGAATGCCTGCATTTTTCAAAATGATTAAAACTTTACATTATATAATTATAATTAATAATTAAAGTGGGATATACAAACTTTTATATGGAATAATGAAAACAATTTATTTTAGCAGTCATGCTCAGCTGCCTTTCTTACGTAGACCAGGCCCCTTGCTTAAGAATGGTGTCACCCACAGTACTAGGCTCTTGTACAAAATTAGCACTCAAGAAAATGCTTCACAATCTTGGTTGCTCTCCACAACCTGATGGTCAGGTTCTGTCACTGAAGACACCTCTTATATATGGCATCAAATGCGGAGAAGTCGAGCAGTTTCCCACCTGGAAGCTACCACCCTGGTGACTAGTGTTCTTCTCTGCACACTGCCAGAGAAGAAATGGAATCATCAATCACTGAGTTACAAAACCTGCAACCTGCCTGTGAGATACAGTGGTTCAATAGGAGCACACATGGTATTGGAATAACCAACCCCCTTGTTTTGCATTTAAGGCCTTCTCCATGAAATGAAACCTGTACCAGACACAGGTGAAGTGACCAAGAGCCTGAGATTAGATTGAGAAGAAATACTGTTGATATTATTCTGCTAAGTGAACATACAAACAAAGTGATTCCTAATGCTGCTACTGCAGACCCATAGATAACTGCCTATGCCCTCATCAAAGAAACTTCTTCTTGTAGTAGATGGGGATTAAATCAGAGACCCACAAATAAACAATATTAAGAAGGAAGAGACTTGGCTACACGCAGGCCTGCAAAGATTCAAGCTGGATATGATTCCAGAACTGATTGGAGAGTAGAGAAGCACAGGATACCACACTAAAAAGAAATTTGCCATTGATACCTACTGGTAAAGGGTAAAGTTTTTTTTTTCCAACAGATATTATACTGAGAAGTGATTGACAGACAAAAAACGAAGTCTTCATTTTTTGTTTTTGTTTTTTCAAGACAGGGTTTCTCTTTAGTTTTGGAGCCTGTCCTGAAACTAGCTCTTGTAAACCAGGCTGGCCTTGAATTCATAGAGATCTGCCTGCCTTTGTCTCCCGAGTTCTGGGATTAAAGGCATGTTCCACCACCCCATGACAAACTCTCCTTTTTGTACTTATTAGGAATTATTTTATTGATTTCTTTCTACCCTAGGTCTCTCATCTAGCTAACTTTTAGTTCTTGGTCATCCAGGCACTGTTGAGGATGGGCTCCCTCTCTTGGGATGAGCTTCAAATTAGACCAGCCATTGGTTGGTCTCTCCTGAAAGTTCTGGGCCTCTATATTCAAAGCCCATCTTGCAGGCAGGACAGATTATAGTTCAAAGGTTTCATGACTGGGTGGGTGCCCCATCTTACCATTGGAAGTTGCCTGGTTACCATAAGTGGTTGGATCATGTGCCATAGCCTCCATTGCTAGAAGTTTTTGTTAGGGTCACTCTCGTTGAACCTTGGGAGTTTCTCCTGCACTAGGTTTCCACATTGCTTCCTCACAAAAATGCTCTCCAATTTCTATCATATCTCCTTGTACTCTCTCGTTCCTCTCCCCCATTTCTCCTGGTAATCCCCACTCGCATCTAGTCCACTTGCAAAATCTCTTCTATTTTCCCTTTTTAGGGAAATCCATGTATTCTTCTTTGGGCCCTTCTTATTAACTAGTTTCTCTTGGGCTGTGAATTGTAGCATGGTTGTCCTTTATTTTACAGCTAATGTGCACTTAATGAATGAGTACATACCATGTTTTTCTTTTGGGGTCTGGATTACCTCACTCAGGATGTTTTTTTTTAATTAACTCCACTTACTCCACTTTTGTTTCATTGGTTTTTTTTTTTTTGAGTTTAGTTTTGTATGGGCATTCTTTTGTCCTGTTCTTCTTTGTTTGGTTTTCTGAGGTTGAGAGTTGTTTGTTTTGAGAGAGAGAAAGAGAGAGAGAGAGAAAGAACATGAGGAGTTGGGTAGATAGGATCTAAGGGAAGTAGAGGGAGAGAGATACATGATCAAAATATACTAAATATTTTTTTAAATATGAAATTATACAAATCAAAAAAGGAAAAAAGAGACAGAAAATAGAAAAGAAGAAAAGATGGTCTCACAGACAGGGCCATAGGCTGATCCAATGTAAAGAGTGCCATGGCTGATATTCCCTCTTCGGTGGCACTTCTAGTTGACACAAATTAATCATAACAGGCCCTGACAAGAAAGTTACATTCAGTTAAGGTGGATTATTTTGATAGATTAGATAGTTGAAAAATTTTGGAAGACTCCTACTTTGGATAAGGGAAATCTTTGTTTTCTTCCGGTTATGGTTTAAATAAAAATGATCTCCTACAGGCTAATGAATTTGAATATGTGTTCCCACTTGTAGTACTATTTGAGGAGGTTACAAAAACCTTCATTAAGTGGCCTTGGTTGACAGAGGTTGTTCACTGGATGCAGTACTTTGATGTTATGCAGCCTGTTTCTACTCCTGTTCTCATTCACTACTTCCAAATCTGCCAAGTTGTGAGGGTATCCTGGTGAGACACTCTCCCACCATGTACTCTGTCAGACCTTTCTTGTCACAGTTAGTTAAAACTCTATGCTAAATTAAATATTTAATCCTTTACATTGCTTCTGTCAGATATTTTTGACAAGAAATCAAGAAAATTTGCTAACATTCCTCTCCAGAATTTGGTCATGTTCTACAACTTGACTAATAAAATATTGAATAAGATATGCTGTACTGGTTTCCAGGACTAGACCTTAATATTTTGGAATTCATCTGTGTCACCAACACTAAGTTAACCATGCTAGAGATGCCTCCTCTGAGCACTTGTCAAAGGTCCTAATTGATAGAACTCTGGCATTTTTCTCCTTCAAAGCACCAAGCACTTACGTAGAAATGTTTTGGATTCCTCTAAGCTGTTCATCTGCTAGCTCATTTCTATGAATTAAATTTAATTAATGTCATATAAAGTGGAAAATTTCACCCAAGCCCAAATTCATGACCCACGAAATTATGAGATACAAATAAGTAACTGATTTTTGAAGATAAGTTTGAGCATACATTGTTATATAGCAGTAGATAACTGGAACATATGTTTACTAAGAACCAACTATGATTGTTCCCATTTCTGTTCACATAAGGGCAAAAAATAATTACATACTGTATAATTAGATGAAATATGACTATGGAATAAAGAAATCTGTTCCATGTAGTTAACTGAATGTGTAGAAATCATAGTGGAAGATGAGCCAAAGTAAGACAAGGTTCTTGCTAAGTGTTATTTTATTAGGATTTTTCTCTACTGTACAGAAACCCAAATGAACAAAGTCTCTGATCTGTACCACTAATCTCCCTTAATTTTATGACTGTCTACTATATTATATTTTGCAAGAACCACGGTATTTATTGTGACTCTCTGAATACAGTAAACACATTGCCATCTAAAGTATTCTTTTCATTTTGTTGGCTCTTCATGAAAGGATTAAACTTCTGATACCTTACATTTTCTTCAAATTTTACATGCTCAATAAAAGTTATCATGACACCCTATTATTACATACTATTTCCTAGGCCCTGATTTCTTTTTACTTACTACTTTTATTTTCTACAGCAACCATATTTTTTTTTACATTCAGTAAAATATATTCACTAATTTGATTACTACTTATGTGAAGCATAAGATAACTTCCACTGTGAGGAAAATCTTTGAAGCATGGGTTTAGGAGATCATGGAAAGCAGTGAACAAAACAATAAGGGTTTTCAATATATTCTACATTATGAAGAACCCTCCCTCCCCAGACTTTGGCTATTGCTAGGTTGGTAGCATTTTCAAGATATTGGGTTCCATTCCCAGTACCTAATAAACTGTGAATGCTCCAGCATTTGGGAGATGAAAGCAGAAGGATAAGACATTCAAGATCATCCTCAGCTACCTAGAGAGCTCAAACCCTTCAATGATTAAGGAAGAAATGAAAGAGAGAGGAGGGTGGAAGGAGGAAGAGAGATAAAGGAGTAGAAGAAAAAGAAAACTTCAAGTTGCAATTCAAGGCACTAAGTGGGAGAAATCGGTATGTTTTGCTTTGCTATGCTGTTTCCCTCTGGCATGGAGTTGTCATGTAGACTGTTCAAAAGATGGATGGAGTCTTTCAAGATCAGTACAGCTTTACTTTCTCAAATAACCCAATTTTTCAAAAAAAAATGCCCATGGGTGTTTCATTTTCATGTGTGTTTGTGCACCATATGCATTCCTAGTTCTCCGAGAAGCCAAAAGGTGTCAGACCACATGGAGTCGAAGTTACAGATGGTTGTGAGCTGCCATGTGGGTTCGGAGAATTAAACCCAGTTCCTTGAAGAACAGTCAGTGCCGTCTTTCTAGCATACAACCCGAAACTTTTCAACCATTAACATAAAATATCTATTAATATAACAAGCCTCTGGAGTTACTGTTAGATCTAACTTCTGCAAAAAGCAAGTGAAGACCCAACGCATATAATCCACTTCCATTTTAGTTTCCATACATCTCTTTTTTTTCTGTTTAGGTAAAGAAACAGAATCCTTGTATTAATGTCTTTGCATTAAAATACACAAAAGCACTTCAAGATAATGGTTAAAACTCAGTAGTACGGGACCCACAGTTTAAAATCTTTGCTCCTCAAAGCCTGACAAGCTACACAAAGGTGCAAAACGGAAACCTATTGTGCAAAGTTGTCCTCTGTCTTCCATATACTTAACATAGCATGGGCACCCACACAAGAGCACACATATGCCCCTATATAAGCACGCAGAGACACACTAATAATACATATTTTAAAACTGAGAAGTAAGTTCTACATAGGTATGAGTTCCACCTAACACTCTGGACACAGATGAAGGTCATTGCCTATGAACAACTGATAGTCTTGTGACTTGAATCTAAAGCTTACCTCTGATCAGTTCCTAGTTCTGCCACTTGTGATTTTAGAAATCATCATGGTCTATAAAAATGAATCCATTCATATGAAAAGTGTAACTCAATTAAGCAGTTGTTTGAAATAGTATGAGATCAAACAAAAATTATATATGTGGAATATATTAGTAGAAGTTTAAATGCACATGCAGGAAAACATTATGATATCCTGCTAGATATGTAAAGTAGCACATACTTTTAGTCCCAGTACATGGGAGACAAAAGCAGGCATATCTCTGTGTATTTGGAGTCAACCTGTCTAGAAAGCTAGACGTCCAGGCCAGACAGAGCTACCATAGTGAGACTTTGTCTCCAAAAACAAAGCCCTACCCAATCCAATGCATTGACATGTTATGCTCATTTCAATCATTAAAACAGCCTCATTGAATTAATTTGTTGTTTGTTTGTTTTTAACTAACAAATGTCAACAAGACAAAAGTTGAATTTTATATACCTACTTGCTTCATACTTGACAATTTTTTTACAAGACAGGCTGCAGTGGCACACACCTTATGTTCCAGCACTTAGAAGGCAGAGAAAGGCAGATCTTTATGAATTCGAGGTCAGCCTAGTTTCCAAATGGAGTTGCAGGACATTCAAAGCTGTTGTTACACAAAGAAACCCTGTCTAGAAAAGCAAAACAAAGCAATTTTTTTAAAATAATAATAGTCAATGTCTAGTCTGAGCCCTCTCAGGACTTCTAAACTAGTGGTGTCTGCTCAGTCATTGAATCCATCTTAAACCCCTTTATAAACAACTTATTCACATTTCCAAGAAACAAAACCTGTTATCTCAAACCATTTTGCACAACACAAAATAAATGTTTTTTTGCTTACTGCCTTATTACAAAAGAAATATAGCTTTAAAGACATAAAACAATAAAATATATGATAATTGATATGACTGAACTGATTCAATGGGTAAAATACTAAGAATATATTTAAGATATAAAATTTACATATATAACATGGTTTTAAAAATAGGGTAAGGAGCTGGGCGGTGGTGGCACATGCCTTTAATCCCAGGACTCGGGAGGCAGAGGCAGGTAAATCTCTGTGAGTTCGAGGCCAGCCTGGTAGACAAGATCTAGTTCCAGGATAGGCTCAAAAGCTACAAAGAAACCCTGTCTAGAAAAACTGGAAAAAAGGGGGGGGGGAATTGTTTAAAGTAATTGTATTTGAAATAATATGGTACTGAAAATGAAACCCAATATTTCATTTACCACCTAAGATAATACATTATGTTAGATAATACTTCTGTTAAAAGCTGTGTGCCATATTAAAGAGTTAATATTAAGTTCTATTCTTTTGTTTTCAGAATTTTATCCATTAGTTTTCTCTCAATCAAAACACTAATATCCTTGACAAGTCAAATGTGTAAGGATCTCTAAAACTTAGTATAAGTGGTTTGTTTCTGTTGAAATAGACAGAAAGAATGGTAGAAAGGCACAGAAATCTCCCCATGAATCATACATTTCAAACAATACATCTAATTGTTAAAAGAAAAGCTAATTTAGGCATACTCTTTCTATTTTATGTCTGAAACTGGAGTCCAGAATTTCTCTTACAGATAGAAGGAGTGTTATTTTCATTCACTCTTTAAACTTTTCTTTCACAAATTGCATTTCCTTTGAGAGCTAATGAATTTAGAAGAAAATACTTACAAAAGGCTGTACAAGGGAGAAAAGAAAAGAAACCGAAGAGGGCTCTAGTCTGACCCCTCTTTGGGCCATCTAAATTAGTGGTGTCTCTTCAGTCATTACATTCATCTTAAACGCCTTTCTAAACGTAATCCTCTTTCAGTAATTCTGGGGGCTTGCTGACTTTTTTTCTTAAATGAAAAGCATGAATACTATGAGGTAGTTACATGCTGTTTTTCCTGACCCAATTTTTCTCTTGATCTTGTGACCAACTACCAAGGACATTAGTTGTAGGTGATTCTTTGTGTTTGTATCTGCCTGTTCCTTTAATGAAGACTTTGCCAATTCATTATATGTTATTTTTAGAATATGGTTAGAGGAAAACCTAATCCAAAGGCTGTATCTACTAGGATGCTGGAATTGTCTCTGTATAGTTTTAAAGACTAGCTTTCCTCACTTAGCAAAGTGAAAACAAAGACATACCGTTGAGGAATATTATTTTAAAGTCTGTTGTATTTTTTCCTATGGCTTTTGTTCCCAATTCAAAGATGTGTTTGATTCCATAAAATTAACCTGGGAGCAGGAGACTGAGTCAGCAATTAGCTGACAGGAAGTGGTAAGGAGGAATCATATGTAGCAAGGGTTTAAGTGTGGGTGGAGGGAAGGATGCTGTTTTGTTTGCAGGATGCCTGCAAAGGAAGGTGTTGGCTACTCGCTGTTCAGCCTCTCTGAGGGAGCAGAATTCCACCTCAAACACTGAATTATGAGTTCTATAGATTTAGATAGTTTTTCTTACTATCTTTGAAGGAGTCAATGCCTGAGGGAAAAGAATCCCCCTCAGGCAGAAGCTGTTCATTAAAGGGAAACTACTGTAGATAATAAAAAAAAACAGTTAACAAAAACGTTTTTTTTTATTTTGGTGATTTAATGACATTTTCTTATTTCTGTGAGTTTGTTCATCTAGTTTACTAAAGTTATCAAAGATAAGGCTTGATTACAAAAACAATGTTCAATATTCCATTTTATTCTAAAATTCTACTCATAGACACATTTATCTCAATGTTGCTTTAGGACCAACAGCAACAATTTCAGCTTTTTCATTTTCTCTGTATATTTTTATACTTATGTATATAGGAAGTTCCAATTTTACCAGTATATCTAAATATCCTTTGTTTTATCTTATCTGGTTGTGTCAAAAGACGTACAATGAAGAGTCTGAAAAGACACATTACCTTAGGAAACTCTAAATGTCTTTCCCTATTGAGATCTTCGATTCAAAATTTTAGTTATTTTTCAATAGATTGTCATTTTCTGTTATATGCTCTTAGAAATTATTGACGTAGTAATGCATTATATGATAAAACACATTAAATTGATATCCAGTGAAAGGTACAACTTCTCTTAAGTGACAAATTTTATTAATTTCAATGACGTGTTAGTTTCTTGTGCCTTTTGTAGAAAAGCACTAAGAATTGGGCATTTTTCTTTATACTAAGCTGGGAACTTGATATGCTGTTGAGGCAACCTCATTCTCCTAGGCTTGGAGATTCTCTTGTCGGATAGCATTAGTATGTACCACTGTACCTGACTCTCCTATTATAATCACATTAGCCTCATTAAAATCAAAGCCTACTCAGGTCCAGTGTGAAATCATCTCAACTAATTACGCCTCCGGTAGTACGATTTGTAAAGCCACCTTACTGAAGTCCCTGAAATAAAATGACTTTTTACTATAGCTCTACTTTTATTGTTGTTTGATAGTTTTATACATTTAAGTAATGAAATTTTAGCCATTTTCAACCTCCGTTTCCTTCTCTCATTCCCCTCTCTCTACAGTTGAAACCCTGTCTACCTCCCAACAAATCTCCCTCCTATTCTTGAGGCTTCTTTTTCTGTGTTACTCATTGAGTTTATATAGAGTTTCTTTCTTGAGTGTGGGTGTTAGGTTAATTATCCCAGCAAAGGTAAGTTGTAGTGGCTAAGTCACTAAAGATAATGGCCCATCCTCCCTCAACACTCTTTATGGGCCATTTTGATTCATGCTACCCAACCTAGTACACATAGTAACAGCAGCTGGCTCTTCTCATTCTCCCACTTCACTCTGGCATCTAACAGAGCAGACAAGCAAGAACATTTATTGCATTTTATTAGGCAGTCCCTACTTAATTAAATACAAAGTAGAGAGAAGCCAAAATGTAAATAAGTGAGGATTTAATGGGAAGAATATGTTCATACATAATACTCCAAAAGCATGTAGAAATCAAATTCATTTAGAACAAGAGTACCCGTGATAATAAAATGTCATTATCTTATGACCTCACACAAGATCATGAGGTCTGATCATTCAAAATTATTATATTTACATGTATAATCATATGAGTCTGCTTCATGCCTCAAATTTCTACAGGGCATTAATTATTTGTGTGTGTGTGTGTCTTAGAGATTACAGCCCTTTAGTCTTTATATCCAATCATGTCTCAGTGTGAAAACCCTGAGACTTGAAAGCCTCAAATAAGAAGTCTATCATGCTCATCTCCTTCGGGGACATGCTGTGGCTCTTTTCTGGTAATATTATTCTTGCTCCTTGGGATTCCTATTCTGTCTAGCTTGTAAATAAATTTTTTGTATTCCCTTGGTGGCCTCATATTGTAACTAGGAAGAGTGTACTTTCTAATCCCACCTATTCTTACTCTCTAACTTGTAACTCCACTCAGAAGACACTGTGCCAAAGTAGATAATCCCACAGTCGAGTCAGATCTTTGTCTTCCTAATACCATTTCAGTGCCCTAAGGTTTGTTTTTTTTTTTATCGAAGTTCCCCAAAAGCAGGTCTACCTATTATAGAGCAGACTCGTTGATGAGCAAGCACTGTGATTTCCTATCTGTTGCTCAAATAACATGCCCCAGCACCTCAATGTTATCCTACCTCTGGTCTATCCAGTCTCCAGAAACTTGATATCATTCAATTGAACTGTGAATAAATTAAAACGCCATTTAAATCGCATCCATCTCTCCAAAACCCTCATTCCTCACACAAACTGTCATTTTAAATGTCAGATGCTTCATCACTTGAGTAACGAAGACAATATATCCTCTTATAAATAAATTGTGTACAATAATATTTTTGAACACTGAATGAAGCATCTACCAAAAGCATTAAAATTAATGATTGAATTATCTATTATATGTTCTGAATGACTAAAATATGGACTTTATATGTCCAGTAACATATGCCCTTCAAAAACTTAACCAAAACATGGTGGCCAGCTTTAATTAGATATTCATCTTGCAGCAAATTATATTTTGCAAAAATATGTTTCATGTAATATTTACAACACCGTTTTGATTCCTGTTTTGCAGACACAAATTCAGTGAGGTCCTGTAATTTTTCAACATTATAATGAGAAAATCTGATTTTCTCTTTTAGAATAAGGAATACTTTAGTGGCTTTGTTCTATCTCCTTGTGACCTGATGGTAAGTTAAAATCTACAACTATACTTTTTTAAATCTATATATTACTTTCTTGCTTTACATTCTTTTTCTACTTTACATTTTTAATTTCCCAGATTCATTCATTGACTATAATAATTCATTTTACCAGCAATAGCCTCAAACTACCCAGTACATGCCATTACAGAGGTACCACTTTTGCAGTTAGATATAGCAGCTTTTGAGATTTTGCCATTAACTTACATTTGAAGACATAATCACTTTAGGGAGAGTTACTGACTGTGATACTCTTATTTCAAGCATCATTTTAAATCACTTTAAATCCTATGTCAAACCCTGTTGTTTATATTCTTAGTGGATTTCTTTTTACATATGAATTTATTAACTTTTGTTTATGACACTTTCATATTCTTTCTTGATTAAAACAAAAACATACCCACCTTTATATTATATAACTGCATTGACAGAAATAGAGGGAGCATGCACTAAAAGGTAGAAACAGCTTCAGGAGTTAGAACCCAATCAAGAACAATGCCTTGGTGAGAAAGAAAATAATTGCCTTACAGCAAACCCAGACACATGCCAGATAGCATGGATCGTATACTTTTACAGAAGTTTATATTTTAGTTCTCACCTGCTTCCTAAGCTGGACATGCCTAGGTAGTACAAAAATAGCTCAAGGGTACATAGCGTCCTTAAACATATTCCACTAAAATAAATAAATAAATTTGGAAGGGCAAAGCCAAATTTAGAAATCTATTATTCAAAAGCCAGGAAGACATCTAGTGACCTTAGATAGTGGCCTCTTGAAAAAGACGCAAAAATATAATACCAATATCAAATATCATTTATCAAGAGGAAATGTGAGTTTCTCTTTAAAGATGTCTGGAAGATATCAGGAGCTTACTATCCATCAAATAAACTCCATCATATAAACACTACACATGATAATATTTTTTATCCTGCAATGAGAATCTAGTAAAATAATGTCATATTATTTCTATAAGCTTTAAGATAGGAAGATACAATAAAAAGCAAATTTCAAATATTTCATACTTATTATATTAATATTCAAAGTAAAATTTTGACAAAATGTCAAATATTTTTTAGATTTATAATTGAACAAACTTCATAATATAAAACATAATGTATAGCTATTGTTTTTTATTACATATATTAGCACATTTTATATAATTCTTTTAACATTAAAGGATAATGTGCAAGGGGAAAAAGTCACTTACATAATATTAAAGTTTAGAAACTTGACTCAAAAGCCATTATAGATGGTTGCTTCATTGAAGAATAATCCTGTAAGCAGGAACATGTATGATTTTTCCCCATTTTTACAGAAAAGCAAATGAAGACAATTTTTACATAATGTGCCTCATGTAAAAAACTGGGTAAGAATGCAATTATTTACTGTTTACTAGTACATATTCTCCACAGTATTTTGTATGAATTTTATGTAGAATGTCAGTATGTTGAAGAGGTTTTATTTTAATTTCATACATTGCTGATAAGCATGAGATTGAAAAGGTATATAAAACACAGACCAACTGACTTGACTCATAAGCAATGGTGAGAATTCAAATGGACTTCAGGGTATTTGAAAAGCATGCTATCTTTCACACACTATGTCTTATTTTTTTCACTGGTCATTCATCTAAATCCTTCTTTTTATCAAATAAAAGTTACCCTGAACGCTAATAAATCTAAACATGGTGTGATTTTATCACTCAGGATTTTCTTCTCTTTCCTATAACTTTTACCAAAGTGTTTTTCTTTCTCTTCCTAATCAACAACCTTAAGTTTACTCTGGAAATTCTTTCTACGGTGCCCAGAATTTTCTTAGTTATTTCAAAAATTCACTTCTCTGATTCTTCTGTTCTAACAGAGGAATTGAAGCTAGAAATGAATTGGGAAATGGTAAATATTTGGTTGGGAAATCTGGAAGCATGTTATCAATGTAATAAAAAGTAGAGAGGGAAGCCACTGGAGGAGTAGTTAAGAACATGGTTTTAGGATCTGAGAATATGAGCCCAATTTTCACAGCTAACATCTATTACATCTGTAACACATGAGTTGCAAAATGTTAATCTTAGGTTCTTACTGGATAGGTCAGAAGTAAACGGGCTAGCAAAATGGCACAGAGGGTAAAAACATTTACTGAGGAAGTCATGTAAGTGGAAATTGATATCCAAGCCCACACTAGAAGGAAATAACTTATTCTGGAAATTTGTTTACTGGTTTTATATGCACGCTATGGAATTTATAAGTTCTAATTTCTACCGCACACACAGACAAAGACACAGACACATACACACACATACGCACACAAATAAATAAATAACGGGGGTAATGAAAACTACTTGTCACACATAATTTTACAGAAAGTCCAATAAGATAATTATGTGGAAACTCTGAAATAATCAAGTGCCATTCAACTATGAAATGCCTTGTAGTAATTAACTTGATAAGATAGTTAAGGAGCTTGAATTCTAAAAATATGATCAAATACGTTCAATGAAGTATTTACTGTGGGACCAAGACATGAGTCAAGTATATTTGAAGAATTATGTACAAGAGCTCCTTTAAAAGTATAGTAAACCTTAGCAAGGAATTTGAAATTAGGACTTGTACTCGCATATAGCACTTTAAATAAAGCAAGTAATAAATTAATCAAATGAATGATTTAATCATGATTGACAATGAAGTAAAGGAGAAATATTGAAATCTACTCCAAGATCTTAAATGTCCTGTATATGTCAATAGCTCCATATTTGAATTATTAAACTTACTTTCAGACCCCTTTTTCTTGAACTCTTTTGGCATTCTCAAATTATTCCACACCCAACCCTGTACAATTTCCATTTCTGGTATGCTTGCAAGAAATGTATGTCATATAATTATACTCTCAAGCTGTTAGTAGTATAATAGAATTTTATTGCTTCTCTGAGTGTTACTATACAGCTAAAAGTTTGAATGACTCAAAGAAGTTGACTATTATTTGTTATATTAGGTTTAGCAACCATATAAACTACTCACTGAAGTTTGATGTTTTAAAGTTATCAAATAAATTGTAGGCAAGTTCACTCATGAAATTGAAAGCAGACTGACATCTCCCCTGGCTTCACAGCATACAGATTTGAAAAACGTTACACTTGTAAAGGTAAATCACATCAATTTTATGTTGGTATAAAATACTCTAATATAAAAGGCCAATAGCAGACTTTAACATGCCAGAAACAAACACACTTTGGGTACAGAAATCCCAGAAAAATATATATTTGACTTTATAAAAAAATTCTTGTAACTTGAAGGGTGATATGGAAGAATAAAAATTCTTTAAAGTAAAATCATTTGCAATTTGTAAAACACAAAGTATGACACTACCCACTCGAGTTTTTCAAGTTAAAAGGGAGAAAGTTGTTGTCATATTCTCATAAGCTTCTGCTACCCACAGCAAATCTGTTGCCAAATGTTGTGCCTTCCCTTTTGTTGTATTGTATATGCTATTATTTTTTTCACTTGCCCAATTAGACCCATATGTTTTCTCTCCACATGGTTTCTATGAAGCAGGTAGCTACTTTTCCTGCGTGTGTTTATATATTAAATAAAATTTCACATCAGAGTTCAAAAATCAGTTTGTCTCTTTGAAGATGCAAATTAGTGCAGAGTCTTTAATTGAATCTGAGAAACTAAACAAATACATGGATGAGGCAGAACATTCGCATGGCAACTTTTACACAAAGAGTCCACAAAACTTCTCGTATACATTCATGTCTGTGACAGTAAGAAATTAACATTTTAAAATGTGACTATTGAGGATCAAAGAAAGCTCAGTAGACAAAAGGATTTACCACACAAGAGATCAACACCCCATATCTCACACTAGAAGGAGAGAACTGATTCATCCAAATTGCCCTTCGAGCATCTCAGATGTATAATGGCACACATATGCCTATAACCATGCATCCACACACACAAGAATAAAATTGATGTTAAAAACATACTTATTGCTTCATTTAAAACAATACAATTTAATTTGTTTGCTAACTAAAATAGGGCTATTTAGTTGAAGCCACTCTCCTAATTTACGTATCAACAGAGAGCTTAAGGAGTTCACCTTCAACTTATGAATAATAAGTACATACGATAAAATTTAATAAAACATTAGTTTATAAATTCCATGATTTACTTTCTAAAAATGAATAAACACAGTTATAGAAGAGAAATAATAAACGTATTTTCGAAGCATCAAGTCATTTCTATAGATAATTATTATATTATTTTCCAAGATATACTTAGTCAAGTATCAGAAGTTAAGTGGGATGGATAAGAAATAAGTGACCTGACTGAGAACTTATAGGGCTTTAATAAAAATTATAAGAGTTAAAATAGTTCTCCCAACACAACAGTACTACCAGGCATTCAGGAGTCCTGCTCCATTCCTTCTCCTAGGCTGATGTTGAGCATGGTTCAGAGATTCTTGTGTTGAGACCAGATGGGACTTTTTCAGTATTTTAGTTAAAGAAAATTCTGTCAATTAATTACAGTTGGCGTTTTACGTTGTCACTTGCTTTGATTTTCTTGTCCTCCAGTCCCTTCTTTCTTCTTTCTCTCATCCACACTTACCTAAATTAAGTCTTGCTAAATAAGCCCTTTGTGGTATGAGTATTTTTCTAGAAGTGACTGTTTAAACTTGCAGACTTACAGTTATAAGAGACTCAAGCCTAAGGACTAAATTTAAACTTGATTAATAGTGGTTTTTTTTTACTTCAGTCTAATGAAATTCACTGGCTTTAATAAGTACTTCTCAAGACAGCATGTTCTTAGCATACTGGCAAGCCCACAGAACTTCTGCTCCTTCTCCTTACATGTCAGTTTGAGTTTCAGCATTGTATGACAAAAACATTATTATTTTCTGAGTTACACGATCATAATTGAAAGTGTGAATCCAAGTTTATGGGGAAGAAGTCCCTAAATTTTAGAGCAGGAAGAGACCCTTAGTGTCTGTCTAGCTACAGACTACGCAAGTGTCAAGAATGTCCAAGAAACACCACTTCTGTAGGCCTGAAATATAGAGAGACCATGCTAATAATGGAAGGTGCCTTACAAAATTTTTGGAATACACATCTATCTATACTAATCCAACTCATAACTATTAATTAAATTCATAATTCTATCTCTCCCAACTAACTTAGGCAGTATCATGTAATGAGAAGATGCATTAAGGAAACATACGTTTAGAGAAAGACAGTGAAGTTCAGGAATAAAATATTTTTTTTCAGGTGAGAAATAGCACAGAGTCAAAAATCCTTTAGCTGTGTTTCATTCTGTCAACTGTTATAAAATTTGTTATGCAAGCATTTAAAATAAGCACTAGAACCAAATGAGTGATCAACAAATGCAGAAAAAGCACATTTTGTAATTTGCAAAAGTGTTTCACATATTGAAAACCTTCTAAGAGGAGTGGGTGGGGGTGTGCTGGGAGGGAGGCAAGAGGGGTCTGGAGGAGAGGTGGGAAACCTGTAGATGGAATGTAAAATGAAAATAGATTTCGTATTATCTTAGCATAAGAAGAAAAAAAAAGTATCATAAAAGAAGAGCATCAAAATTAGCACAGGACAGTAAAATACATTGTTGAATATCAATACAAGAAAACTGAAGAGCTGGTTATGACGATACAGGCTGTAATCTTCACTGTGTAGAAAACTGAAGTTTTGTGTAAAACAGAGAAAATTCAAGGCCAGGCTCTGCATCTTAGTGAGACCTTGCCTCAAAATAATTTTTTAAACTTGTAGAAAAATAGCTCAATGGTAGAGCAACACATTCATAAGGCTCCTTGTTCATACAGAGCCTTTAAAAAACAGAAATACAGAATAACCGTCTTTCAGGATAATAAGCTCTGAGGTTTGCTGTATAGAAAGGAAAGGGGAAAGTTAAAAGTGATTAATGATGTTTTAGCAACAGAATCACAGGTTAAGGGCAGCTGTCTTAATTGATGAGAAAGGATTCTGAAGGACAGATAGATACTCACCGAAGGAACTGGGTGATGCTAAGATACCAAGACGGGAGGTCAGAAGAGAGCTCAGCAATGTAGTCTAGATTTAAAAATATTTGATGGGGTAATTTGATATAGTTTGGATAACAGTCTCATTGTTAGAATGAGAAGCATTCCAGTGTTATCATTATCAGTTACCAGTGAAAAGGGGCCAAGAAAACTTTAACAGGAAAGATAAGTTTTCAGGAAATTAAAAGTGAAATAAGATATATGAGTAGATGTGAAAAAGAGATTAGCATGGAACTTTTCTTTTAAAAAGTGGAAATAAATCTTAGAAATATCTCCTTTCTCAAATAGTAGTCAGCATTCTTAATTTAAATTAACTCTTCCAGAAAAATGGAACATAATTTTCTGTATATAAATAAAGAAAGAGCTGTGTTACTACTTGAATGTGTAGAATTGTTTTGATGTTTGCCATTTTCAGGCCATGACTATATTAAATATTTCAGTTAGTTTAAATTGTATTTTATAAGGAACCCTGGATTATGAATCCAAAAAGTATGTCCTTTGGTTTTTACATTTATGCCTACTTTAGAACAAATTGTTCATTCTTTATATATATTTTATTCTGTTCTTTTATTGAAAATTTTGAAATTATATAACAAGACCTTTGAATTATAAATCTGGTGTTGGATTTATTTCTGAAAATTTATCATATTTTCCATTCCTAACCAATTAAACCTAGAAATACATTTTTGAAATCTTACAGAATTTGAAAATGGTTTAAATAGAAAACCTACTTAACATCCATTTGCTTTTCACTGATTTTCTTATTCATGCCTCAAATTAACTACATACTATGGACCAAAATGTATCTTGCTTTGAGAATGCATCTGATAGTTTGAATGACATTTTTCTATTCCTTTCAATTATGTATTGATCTTATTAGAAGGCTACACATTTCTGAAATGTTCTGCTGATTCTTCCCATATTTAGAAACAATACTTGAAAAGCTTATGCTGGAAAATCCTCCTATCCCTCTGACCTCAGAGGAACTCTGAAACACAGGCTGCAACAACACAGAGAGAGCCAAGAAGTGAGGGATCACTTACCCAGTGGGGCAACCCACTCTCTAGGCATACAAAATAATTTAGGAAGAAAACATTGATTATGGAGAAAAAGACAGCTTGATTTTTATATTTGCCTTCGAATTTAATTCAACAGAATTTTTTTTTCATCTATACTATTTATAGAGACAGCAGAGTCATAGGATGAAAAACATTAATTTGGGAACAAGATAAGCCACTGTCAGTTCCCATTTGCCACTTAGGAATGGTGTGGTCTTGATTTTGTTCACTAATCATCCAGGGCCTTAATTTCGTTGTTGGGACGGTGAGAGTAATAAGTGTCTTTTAAAGTTTTAATGACATCCAGGCGGTGGTTCACACACCTTTAATCTCAGCACTCAGGAAGCAGAGGCAGGTGAATCTCTGTGAGTTTGAGGACAGAGCAAGGTCCAGGGAAGGTGCCAAAGCTACACAGAGAAATCTTGTCTTGAAAAGCATGCTCATTATCTTATTAAAGAAATATGAGTGGATTTTTAATTTTTGTCTTCTTAGATGTTATTCAGCTCACCGATGAAGTCAAGTTTTGTTTTTAATGATTCCCTGGGTTTCTCCATATATTCAATTACATCATTTCTTTATTCATTTGTTTATTATTTTTTATGTCTGTGTGTCTTTTAAATTCTTGTTCTTATTATACTGTCTAAAATAGTGATTCTCAAACTTTTACTGCTGTGAACCTTTAATACAGCTCCTCATGTTGTACTGATCTCAACCATAATATTATTTTTGTTTCTACTTTATAACTGCAATTTTTCTACTTCTATGGCTTGCGGTGTAAATATCTGATAGGCAGGATATCTGACATGTGATCCCTGTGAAAGGGTTAATTGACCACCCCAAATATGTTGCAACCCAGGTGTTGTGAACTGCTGGTCTAAATCTTGTATCATTGTAAGAAATGTGCCTAATTTATTCTTTGCAGAAGCATTAGTTCCTTATCTTTAAATACAAGGAAATATGTAGCACTAATAAATCACTTCTATAAATTTGCAGAAATTTTCTGCCTTAGAACCAATGAATGTTGAAAAGTGGAAGAATATTTTTCTTTGTCAACTATTAAAATTTTCTTATTTTGAGAAGGGGAGGATGGGGGGAGCTTGGGGGAATGGGATGGTTGGGATAAAGGAAGGGTGGATATGGGAGCAGGGAAGTATATATCCTAATTAAGGGAGCCATCTTAGGGTTGGCAAGAGACTTGACTCCAGAGGGGCTCCCAGGTGTCCAGGGAGATATCCCCAGTTAGTTCCTTGGGGAGCTGAAGAGAGGGAACCTGAAATGGCCCTATCCTATAGCCATACTGATGAATATCTTGCACATCACCATAGAACCTTCATCTGGCAAAGGTTGGAGATAGAGACAGAAACCTACATTGGAGCACCGGACTGAGCTCCCAAGGTCCAAATGAGGAGCAGAAGGAGGGAGAAGATGAGCAAGGAAGTCAGGACCACGAGGGGTGCACCCACCCACTGAGACAGTGGGGATGATCTATTGGGAGCTCACCAAGGCCAGCTGGACTGTGACTGAAAAAGCATGGGATAAAACCGGACTCTCTGAACTTGGCGAACAATGAGGGCTGATGAGAAGCCAAGGACAATGGCACGGGGTTTTGATCCTACTTCATGTTCTGGCTTTGTGGGCGCCTAGGCTGTTTGGATGCTCACCTTCCTAGACCTGGACGGAGGGGGGAGGACCTTGGACTTTCCACAGGACAGGGAACCCTGACTGCTCTTTGGACTGGAGAGGGAGGGAGAAAGGAGTGGGGGAAGGGGGAGAGGAGTAGGGGGAAGGAGAGGAGTGGGGGAGGGGGAGGGAAATGGGAAGCGGAAACTTTTTCAATAAAAAAATCTTATTTTTCTTGTTTTACCTATTTACTTGATTGATATGGTAGATTGAGACAATTGGTTCTCACACTCTCCCTCTCTATCTCCCCCTTTCCCTCTCCATCTTTCTCTCCATCTCTGTTTCTCTCTCTCTCCCTCTTTTTCTTTCTATTTTAATGCCAGCGAAGTAACTCAGGGTCTTGTGCATGGTATGTATTGGGTATGCTAAACATGATGGTGTCTATAGAAATTCACAGCATCAGCCTTGAAACAAATACTATTAACCCACAATGTATATATTGTAGAATATGTGTGTGTATGTATATAGTACATTATCATGTAAGATTTAAATAGAAAATCTGAATTTTATAGATTTTAATTTTGTCATCCATTAGAGACATTTGTGCATAGGGATTGGCTTATTTTTGTGTTCTACTGTGTTATTCATTTACTGTTGAGGTATTGAGTATTCAATTCATAATTTCACAGTTTCTATGAAAGTGCTTTACCATTGAGGTGTGTTATAAAACTTGTTTTTCACTTTGTAACTCCAGACAGGTTCTCATCAAGTTGCTCACATCAGTCTTGTACTTGTAAACCCCCTACCTCAGCAAACTAAGTAGCTGAGAATCCAGACCTGTATTACCAGACTCTACTATTCCATCTTTGGTTTGGGTATTTCACAAGACTACAAACAGGAAATGTGGCCTTTCCCATTTATGGAATGAGACTAGGTAAAGTTGGTACCATCTCCTTTACAATGTTTTGAAGAGTACTGGTCTGAGTTTCAATTGCTGGAGATTTCAAATTACAAATGAAACATTCTTTATGGTCATCAGAGTGTGCGAACTGTGATTTCTCCTTGCCCGAATTTTCACATTCATTTTGATAAGTTTTGTGATCTTTATCATCCTCTGACATGTAGTAGGGTCTCTTATCCCATCCCTGATACTGCTGGTTTGTGTGTTCAGTTTTTCATTTGTGCCATTTTTTTAAAAAGATCTTTCCAATGAGACTGATTCCATTGAAGAACGTCAGATGTTTAAAGTCACATGTTTTAAATGGGGGCGGGGAATAACATTCAGTTCAGTGAATAAAATGAGAGAAAAATCCTTAAAAGTGATTGAGAGCATACATTTAGTGCATCAAAGTGTACATTAGTGGATCATTTCATTAATGAGTTGAAGTTTTCTAGATTTTATTGTGTAAGCTCAGCAACATCTAATGTGACTGAAATAACTTCTGTAATTCTGCAAAATTCTAATCAGATGAAGTGTTCTCGATTTAAATACTCTAACCATATGAATGCCTCAGAATAGAAATACAACCAGGAAGAGCTTTTATTGGGAAAGGGGACTAAGGGAATTTCTTGTAACCTCTCTGGTTGGAAACCTCAAGGGATTTAAAAGAAATAGAGACTCCAGATATGGCTTAGTTTTAATGTTAATGCTATGGCACAGCTGGGACTTGTCCTACATTTCTTCAGAACTCTAATTTACGAAAACTAGATCCTAGCATTTTGATAGCAGATTTGAGACCTCTAAAGCTATTTCTTGTATCGTTTTTCCTTACCTTTGCTTACAGTCTATGATATTGCCCTGATTCTTTTTGTGCCTACTCACAGGTTATTGTTAATCTCTATAAAAACCTCTATATGAGTTTTGCTTCCTTCTCACAGATCCCAATAATGATAAATAATCAAGAAAGAAAAGATATAACTTTGTGTTCTTTTTTACCCAATTATAATGACCAAATATACTTTTTCTAAAACATGATTTTTTTCCGTAGAAATAGAAGGGGAAGTGAAAAGACCGAAAAAGAAAACTGGAATATGGTTTGGGGAAAATGACCTATAATCTTATGTAGTGCCTTATTGTGTTGTTTGTGCTACGCTTTGTACCTTGTGACAGACATTTTTTAGTATTGCATTTTATGGGTAGGGAAAGAGTGTTGATACTCCTTTTCTGAAATAATATTCTCAATCAAGTCATCTTGACTAGAATTCTAGATGTTTCTCTCATGTATTTTAAGACAAATAATATATGTACCTAATACACAATTGTAAAACCTAAAATTTGAACAAGAAAAAAAATGATAAAACAATAGTGTTCAATAGTTTTACTCATTAAACCATTGTTGTTTATCAACCGTCTATCTGATAATTTCCTGGCTATAGCAATTTGGGGGAAATGTTATCACTATGATATCTTTTCTGCATTTTATTCTGGCATAATTCTGCTCTGTGTCTAATCCGCAATTTCTACTATAACTATCCATTGAGTTAAAGCCTAAAGCAGATACTGGAACCCTTTTAAAGGAAGTATAATAGATTTTAATTTACTCACATCTAGGGGAGAAATATGAGGATGTTGACCATGACATGGATTAATATTCCATCCATCTTAAAATTTTCATCATTGGAGAAATGGAATTGAAATGAAGTTAACTGACAAGTGTAGAGATACTGTCTTAGAGAGTTCAGTAAAAAAAAAACAAACTGAAAACATAGATGAGCATAGACAAGGTTGATCCCAAATTAAGGCAATGTTGAGGAATGGTGGAACAAGTCTTACAAATTGAAAATTAGTATAAGGTAGTTAGATCATTAGGGCACTGCTAATAGAAGAAATTAATATAGATCTCATATGACTTGGTTAACTCCATTGAGTGTGTTGTAATACAAGAACAAGGCTGGCTCAATTGCTTTCTCTGGCTTCTTGTTTCATGTGACATGTCCCTCTTGGATGTCCTCCGGTCGTGATGCATCTGCCATGTTGTACTGGACTAGACAGGCACTCATTAGGACACAGACACCATGCTAATGAACTTCCAAAACTGTGGCTGTATAAATGCCTTTTCTTTATGTAATATTTTGTTTTAGATATTTTGGTTAATAACTGAAAAGAGAAAAATACAATGCCTCATCATAAAATTCTTTATCTGTTTAAAACATTACATTATAAACACACTTATTCACAAATTGTGAAGCTATGAATCATGTAGGTTTGGATTGCAAACACATCCCCAAACAGATTAAATAGAAAGCAAAATGTCAGTTGCAACTCAGTTGTCCCAAATTGGCACCCATTCCACTGATAGTTTGACAACTGCCTGCAGGGGTAACTTAGTTTTCGTTCTCATCTGCCCCACATCTAAAACATCCCACATAGTTCTTTGAGCCTATTGGTCTGTGTTTTCAGAGTCATTGCAAACCAAATGAAGCATGTCCACCCCGTATATCAGAGTCATTCCCGTTTGTGCCATTAGAATAATTGCAAATCCATTTGATTTTGGTAAAAGAGACTGGTAAAAGTTGTGCTCTTTTACTCTTGTCAGAGTTCCAAACATAAACCCTCTTTATGCCTCTAGAATAACTGGAGAGCAATCTACATTCAGTAGCCTTGAAGCACTTCCACATGGGGATTACTGAAGGATCTGCAGTGATTTGAACAAAACTGAAAACCTAAGGAACAAAGTTTTATAAAGTGTTAGAATTAATACAAAAATAAAATCGCTGTTGTAATCAGTAATACCTGCTTTATTTACACTTATTATGACAAAAGAACTTAAATGATAATACATGGCCTACACAAATAATAATAAATCAAACTGTATCTTGCCTAGGATATAAGGAAACAGAATAAATTGTTGAGTGCCTATTACATGATTCATACTTTATAGTTATATCATTCGATATTAAAGTCATTATTATGCCTTTAGGGAATATTGTTCTCACTATTCAGGAAATAAGTACAATGAAGTGGAGATAATGCTGACTTAACATCAGATATACTAGAGTTTGAAGTGTGGATACGGTTTCTAATAGTTCTTTGAAAGACATTTATAATCATTTAGGTTTGCTGGTGTAACAGGAAGTCATATTATCTTCCATTGCCAGTGAACAAACACTGGTTCTGCTCAGTTTTGCACTGAAGTTTCATATGGGAAACATAAAAATTATTAAAATTTATGATGCTAGTAAAATTATACTGCATGTCAAATATTTGTGTGTGAAGATTTTCCATTTCCTATGTAATGTAGTTCTCATAGAAACCAAAAAGTATGTGAAACTATCTTTTTTTGCAACATTTTTAATTGACAAGCTCCAGCACAGAGCTATAGGGGGACACGTGAACAGTCACAAAAAATACAAAGTGGCAGAACTGTCTCCAGTTGTATTGTGCTCCTGGCCTGACAAAACTGTTTGTATAGGAAGAAGAAATGGTAACAGTTATAACTTCTAACATGCAGGGAGAGCTTAATTTGTGTCCAACTTTATTTTAATCACATACTGCAATGGGTCATTACATAATATACGAACATACGCAATAAAAATAACATATAAAATTAATAAGAATGGCACAATGCTTTTCTTTATAAATCACCAACAAAAGTGGAATTATATCGAGCTATCAGGGCTAGAACATGAACTATTAAACCACTCATATGCTGAGTTTGGAATGTTTCTGCTGTATAAATATCAGACTTCAGTATGTCATTTAACAATGCTTTGTTTTCATTTTATGTGTGAATTGTTGGCAAGGACTGCATAATGTTTAAAAACTATAAGAATTATGGAATATTAAGAGCTGATGACTTGTTCTTTTACAGGGTTCCATTTTTTTAACCGACTCACTACCCATTTGATGTTGTTCACATATTTAGCATTTCTAAAATAAGTACCATCCAAACTTTCATTTTAGCTCCATTAATCAATTTTTAAATCACTTTTATTTTATTATTTATTCATTTATTACTTCTTGACCATCATGTGAAAGCAATATGCAGTTTTTAACACTGCATTTCTAAATTGTCTATTTCTCTGACTATCCTGATTTTTAAGATGTTCAGCTTGAATTAACCCTTGTTCTGCACCCATGTTAAGCCCTGACAAGGTTCTTGTGTACAAATAGCTCTATTACATAGATTTCAGTGAATCTATGATACACAGCTAGTTTCTATGCAACACATTTTATTTTCTCGAATTTTTTTCCTCTGGAAACTCCTATTTCTGAATTAGACTTGAACTAACTCAGAATGTCAAAAGGTTTTTGTCTTAAAAATCCCCTTGAGTCAGAATGATACTTATCTAAATAGAAACTCAGATGAAATAGGCTAGACAGTTATCATAAACAACATAAATGCATACAATGTTGTATCAATAACAAAACAAAATTGCATAAACATGCAGTTTTTATTTTAATTTAATATGCATGGACACTTTGAACTTATGTTTGTGCACCATGTATGTGTCTGGTGTACACACAGGACAGAAGAGGGCATGGAATACCCTGGAACTAGAGTTAGAGACATACATGATCTGCAATCAAACCTAGGTTCTCCTGTAGAGCAGTCAGTGAGCCATCTCTCCAGCCACAAGATGCAATTTATTATGTGTGTATGTGTGTGTGTGTGTGTGTGTGTGTTTGTGTATGAAGGTATGTTGATGTAATATAGCATTTGTTAGTAAAATAAAAGTAGCCATTCTTCTGCATTTTCCACAGCATTTTATGAATATATCTGATGCATTCTAAATCTATAGGCCATATTTCTGTCACTGTTATCCATATCTAACAAATTCTTTTCCTTACAAAACTTGCCGGTAAACAGATCAAAAACTTCATGCCTACAATTCGATTTTCCATGTCATGTATTTCACAGATACATACACATACAGAAGTGTTATGTGTAGGTTAGCTACAAAAATGTCTTTTTTCTTTCTCTTTGACTCCATGTAGTTCTCAACAGTGAACATAGATATTTTCAAGGCTATTGAGAGGTTATCAAGAAAGGCACATAACTTTTAATAAATCAAATTAAGATATAGCTGTATTTTGAACATTTACTCAGCACATGAAAATGGTTATTACTTTCTAGGCATTATCTAAATGTATGGAATACATATTAAAATCACAGATATTTAAAATTTAGAATTTTAAGTCAGTCCCCCCAACAGTATAAATAGGAATAGTATACACAAAATAAGTTTTCATAATCCCCTGAGCAGTTAAATATAAAGTAAAATCCTAAAATACTTCTTTTACTTCTCCATTTCTGACATAAAGGAAAGAAAAGTTCTCTGGTTATAGTACAATAAATGATAGAAACAGTTGGGCAATTTCTGTATTAAATCAATACTTAGGTAAGAATTAATTTAAGTAGAGTCTGTAAAAAAGTTATGTGCAAAAATGATATAGTTCACTGTATATATAATAAATAAATAAATCGTTAAGAAAGTGATATTGTTAAGGATGTGCTAACATGAAAGACAGCAAAATAAAACATCAGCCTACAGAATGGGAAAAGATCTCCACCAACCCCACATCAGCCAGAGGGCTGATCTCCAAAATATACAAAGAACTCAAGAAATTGCTCATCAAAAGAACAAATAATCCAGTTAAAAAATGGAGTACAGACCTAAACAGAGAACTCTCAGCAGAGGAATCTAAAATGGCTGAAAGACATTTAAGGAAATGCTCAAGATCCTTAGTCATCAAAGAAATTCAAATCAAAACAACTCTGAGATTCCATCTTTCACCTATAAGAATGGCCACGATCAAAAACACTGATGACAATTTATGCTGGAGAGGATGTGGGTTAAAGGGAACACTCCTGCATTGCTGGTGGGATTGCAAGCCAGTACAGTCCCTTTGGATGTCAGTGTGGCGATTTCTCAGAAAATTAGGAAACAACCTTCCTCAAGACCCAGTAATTCCACTGAGTATATATACCCAAAGGATGCTCAATCATACCACAAGGACATGCACTCAACTATGTTCATAGCAGCATTGTTTTTCATAGCTAGAACCTGGACACAACCTAAATGCCCCTCAACTGAAGAATAGATAAGGAAAATGTGGTACATATACACAATGGAGTACTACACAGCAAATAAAACCAAACAAACAAACAAAGAAACAATAAAAACCCCGACATCTTGAAAATTGCAGAAAAATGGATGGAGCTAGAAAACATCATTTGAGTGTAGTAACCCAGATCCAGAAAGACAATTATCACATGTTCTCACTCATAAGTGGTTTTAAAACATAACATAATTCTTTTACAGCTCTTGGTTTTGAAAGCTTTCTTCCAATTACTACTGCCAATAATTTTGATTCTCATTCCCATCCATGGGGGGAGGGCATGTCAAAGAAAACCAGCCTACAAATCACAATCCCTGAGAGCCTAGACAACAATAAGAACTCTAAGAGAGACATACATGGATCTAATCTACATGGAAAGTAGTAAAAGACAAGATCTTCTGAGTAAATTGGGAGCATGGGGACAATGGGAGAAGGTTAAAGGGGAGGGGAGAGAAAAAGAGGGGAGCAGAGAAAAATGTATAGCTCAATAAAATTAATTTAAAAATTGAAAAAGAAATGATAGGTTGAAGAGAGAAACTAAATAATAATGTGATTACAGTAAAGAACTAATTTCAACATGATCTTAAAGGGAATTCTGAAGGACAAAGTAGTGGCACTGTGTTTGTTGTCCCATACAGCAAAGGGTTTGGCATCTGAGTTTGCACATCTGACAGCAATTACATTCACATTAACTTGGAGTTGGAGACATTGAGCTCCCAGGCGCAGACCACCCTCAGGTGCAAGGCAATCCTCAAGAGGCAAAAACAGTGATAAGGAGCCAGAAGTAGCAGGATAGCCACCTTGATATGTAAAGCACTAGTGGCCACTAGGGTCAGCAAAGAAAACCATTGAGGATGGCAAAAAGCATCAAGTTTTATGTTGTTGTCGTAAGAGGAATTAACATGAACTATGCTCTCTTAATGACTAGGAATATATAGTGTTGTCAATTATAAACACGATGCTGTATCATACACCTCTACAACATATTTACCGAGAATAACGGAAAATTTATGCCAATAATAGAGGGAAATACTTTTTGTTTTCCTTAGTCTTAGGGTACTAAAATTACATATCTGTATTTTATATATCATTGAATAAAGCAGTCAAAAGGATTATTGGGTATTATGAAATACATTAATTTCTCTAAGGAATCCAAATTGTAACTTTGTAAAATACACACCTATATACTCAAAACCTAACGGAAAGGGCATGTCCTCGCCCCCATGAATGAAAATGAGAATCAAAATTATTGGCAGTAGAAATTGGAAGGAAGCTTTCAACACCAAGAGCTGTAAAAGAATTAGCAGATTTTGACACAGACCCAAACAAGGGAAATGAAAGGTCAGTATCTACTGGGATTTAGAGGCAAGCTGCTTATACGAAGACAGCTCAGCTTTGGACAGATGTTCTTTTATCCTGCTGCATTTCTTCTCCCTGTCACTTGGAAAGAAGCTGAAGGTCTGCAGCCATATAGCACAATAAGGCAATACTGAATTTGGAAGGCATCACGGAAAGATGGAAGGTTCCCATGTGCCTGATCATAATGACCTATTGCTTCTATCTACCAGTTGTGCATTGCTTCCAGCTAGATCTCTTCCATGTAAGAGCAGTAAATATTCTTTACTGTTTCTGGATTTTAGGTGCATAAAGCCATACACAATTCTAACCAATGGAGTGTCTTTTTGTCATATCTAAGACATAAACTGAATACCAGGATATCTTTGGTCTACACCTTAACTTTTCCAGAATATGACTAAAGAGCATAGTCAAAACATCAATGTTAAAGCTAAGAAGTGTGTGGTAATACTTTGTTTGTGTTCTATCAAATAAAGTTTGCCTGAAGATCTGAGGGCAGAGCTAGTCAATAGTTAGCCACAGAGATCAGGTAATGGTGGCACACAACTTTAATCCCAGCACTTGAGAGGCAGAGGGATCTCTGAGTTCAAGGCCAGCCTGAGCTACAAGAGATTCACCCAGTCTAAAAGAGAAACAGAGCCAGTCGATGATGACTTGCAACTTTAATCCCAGTATTTAGGAGTCACATGCATTTAATCCCAGCACTAGGGAGGTGAAGACAGGAAGTGATATGGCTGGACAGATAGAAGAATATAAGAATATAAGATGGGAGGAGACAGGAGTTCAGCTCTATTCAGTATTAGGATCAGTATAGGTAAGAAGTCTTTCTAGTATCTGCCTCCTTTACTCCTCTGATCTTTCAGCATTTACCTCAATATCTTATTCTGGGTTTTTATTATTAAGACCAATTAGAATTTGTGCTACAGGAATGTGTAAATATAAATATAAATGTGGCAAAGGTTCATAAAGTAATTCAAATGAATGGAAGAGTTTCATTACACAAGCAAAATTAAATTTTGGACTGCTATGTAATAATAAAGGTCTGCTTCTTTGTTTTGAAATGTGCCGTGCTCTGCGGGGCTCCAGGGGAGCAAGGGAATGAAGGAATGACACACAGACACTCACACACGGAAAATCTTGATAGGGCCATCTAAGTTACCTGCTTCAGCACCCTAAAAGTTCAATGTCTAATATGTGCAGTTGAACAGAGAGGCTTTGCTATCCTTCTGAGCCTCACCCACGTAAGGTTTTGCCACTTCCATGGATCTGAGGCTTTAGAGTTCTTGTCATAGCCAGTTCATATTAACAACACACACCCACTAAGGATTTCACATGCACTTGCTACCTACAGAAATGAAAAGCAAAAGCATCATGGAAATTTTGCTGCTGTATTTCTTGAATTTCTCTCTCAATTTGTCTATATCTATCATCTATCTATCTATCTATCTATCTATCTATCTATCTATCTATCTATCTATCTATCTTCTATCTATCTATCTATCTATCTATCTATCTATCTATCTATCTATCTACCTATCTATCCCCTCTCTCCCTTAGAGGATCTAGTCTTTCTGAATGTGTAGTATTTGTTACCATTGGGCTACAAAAGGAATGTTGAATCAGAGTCTCGTGATATAGGCAGATGAAGTTTTAACTCAGAATCACTCACTGAACACTCACATAGCCAAATGGTGGTTTTGTCAATTTGTTTGACAACCACAATCTTGAAATAAGAACAATGCTTGCTTTGCTATAAGATATTTTAAAGTATCTTATGGGGTAACTTGATAAGTAAAATATGTATCTCATAAAAGCTGTAGCAGACTGAGAAAAGCTGATTTTAGTATCCTTATTGGAATAGAGCTGGAAAATGTTTAAAATAATTTCATAAGACCATACAGATTTGAAATCAGATGATAAATGGGTACTTTGAAAGCATTAGCATTTTAATGGAGTAACTTATGTCAACTGGTAAATGGGGGATGTAATGTCACTATAAGAACAATTAGTGTTAGGGACTCAAATATCAAATGTGATTCACCTCTTCAGAAGTACAACCTTATGAGAAAAATATGAGAGCACTGTTGAAAATGCCACTACACTAGTTATACATTTATAAACATATTTTAAAAACTGAGTATGAAGTCATACATAAGGAAAGATACCAAAATAATTTATCAATCAAAAAATAAAGCAAATAAATATGGCCAAAGATTTGCAACCTTAGAAAACTATTTGAAGCTAAGCAAAGCATCACATTCCCCTTCTGGCTTTAAATTATTTTTGAGGAGTCACTCCACCTGTATAAACATCTAAATCATAAGCAAATGATTAAATCTCCGGGGATAATCACATTTATCTCACATTTTAAAGAAAAAACAAATATGGTAATGTTTATACAAATTTACCCCACCAAATAGTTGCCTTATGAACAAAATACCTCCTTATATTCTTGGTCTAAAACAAGTGTCAACAAGCAGATATCTCTATGCCATTTCTGGACCCACAATATTTGTGTACTCAGTAGAAACTGGTATGCTTACTATCCTTTTATTTTTGCATTCTTTATTCAGTTCATTTACCTGAGCCTAATCATCCCTGGTCTTTTCTTATTTCTTTTTTCTAGAAGAACTTAGTAGAGCTTCATAGCTGGAGAGGGCACTTGACAGAACCTCTCCAATCAGATCACATTACCAAATCCTGTTACTAAGGACTAATGCTAGTTATTTCATTACAAAGAAAAGCACTATTTCCTGTTAGACATGTGATAACAATAACATAACAATAAAGTGCTAGGAGATGTCTCAGTGAGGAAAGTGCTTGTTCTACCAGCACCAACGCATATAAAAGCCAAACCAGTCTCACTAATACTAGTGCTGGCGAGGAAGAAATGGGTGAGTCCCCAAACCATGTTGGTTAAGCAGTCTAACACAATTAGTGTAGAAGTATCACAGAACTCTAAGTTCAATAAACATACCAAGAAAATGACATACTAGTGTAAATCTGAGGCCAATCATGGTTACCATTCTGAAAAATGGTTACTAAGAAGTCTTTTAAATTAGGGAGGTGGTAAGAGAGGCTAACTGCTTCACTTGAGGTCACCAGTGTATCCCCCGCCCACACAGAGCTTTTATTTTAAAATAAAGACCCATACATTGTAATGATGTAATTGACTAAAGAAAGAAATTTGTCTGATGATATAAGCTTCTAGATGTGCAGTTTTCTGTTTGAACAGTATGACAGGCCTAACTGGAAGTTCTGCACACTGTCTAAAAACCACAAATCAAATGAACTGATTTTGATATTTATGAATGGCATCTAAATCTGAAATAACTCAGATTTTGTTTACTTTTATAAACACAGGTCAGAAAACTATGGGTACTATGAATAGGCTCTAGTCAGTCAA
The DNA here is from genome assembly GCF_000317375.1 of Microtus ochrogaster. Lineage (NCBI taxonomy): Eukaryota > Metazoa > Chordata > Mammalia > Rodentia > Cricetidae > Microtus > Microtus ochrogaster. The sequence goes on along the minus strand of NW_004949169.1, from coordinate 1,273,714 downwards.
AACATGCTATTTTATAACCAAACCAGGAGCAAACCAACTATAACATAAGTAACTACAGAGCAAACTAGTAAACTCCTGTGTATGTGAACACAGATCATAAAGGGGGAGCATGCACTAGAGAAGCCAGAATTCTTTTGTGTGAAATCTAGCTCTAACTCTGAACTCTTCTTCTGGAAAGGAGGACTCCTTTTAGCTGCTTCAAAGATTTATCCTAAACATTTATTTACAAAAGGCAGATAATGCATCTATCCTGAAAGCAGAAGGGGAGGAAGAAGAGAGTGGGCAAGAACAGGGCAAACAAAGGCATGAGAAAGAGAGGATGAACAAGAAAACAATGTGTATATGAAATGCCAAATGTAACCTAGTGCTTTGTACATTAATTTTAGGAATGAATAAAGACAGAAAAGGAGAAGAAGAAAAAACGGTTATCAATCAAACAAGCAAAAATGTCAGGGCTAGTGATACAACATAAAGCAATTATTTGCCACGAGATCTTGACAACCTGAATTCCATTCTTGAATACTAAAGGTGGAAGGAGAGAACTGATTCCACGTGTCCTTTGAGCCCTATACGCTACATGTGTATACACATGTGCATACCCACCTGCACGTGCACACACACACACACACACACACACACACACACACGAGAGAGAGAGAGAGAGAGAGAGAGAGAGAGAGAGAGTAAATCCAATTTTTAAAAGGTATGTACACAGTATATGTCACAAAATAAGTGTTAAAATTATACTCTTTCACTTTTGTCTGCAGACTATTAATACATAATGGAAAATTCTTGGAAAATGCAATTCCTGTTGATAAGCACATTAATTTACAGATGTTTGGAATTTTCTGTGTGGCAGTCATTCAAAATAATTCTCAGAACCTAAGCACAATTTAACTTTTGCAATATTCTTCTTTTGATAGATAATTCAATACTTTAAAAGACATTGCTTCTCATTTCTGGTGAGATAAATAAATAAAAAATAAGCTTCTGGTGAAATACTCCTCCACCTATACATGGACCAGAAATCCGATGCATTTCCAATGTATAGTCCCCAGATGCAATCATCAGACTCTATTTACAGCAAATCCACTGATTACTGTGGAAAATACTGTCAGCAAACCATATCAGCAATTCTAAAATATATGACTGTATAATAGGAAAAATATCACAAAACAAAACCAGAAACATAATCTAAAACCGAAGTTATATCATAAAAATCAAAAACAGTGATTATTTCCATTTGTTAAGAAATACTGGGTTTCCTTCACATTAAGATGCTTCAAATTGCATATGGATTTGTGGGAGGGGGCCTTTTTTTTGTAACACTGGCAAATTTAAGTGACACTTTCATCACATCTAATCTAATATTAGCAAACAAAAATAAAAATGTAAAACATTGTATCTGATATTGTACAATGTCTATTTCTAATTTGCATAAGGATATCACTGTCATCCTAATATAGCTACAAGTTGCAATAGTTAGCGAATATTTATGTTTTGATTTATTTGACTAGTCTGAAAGGGGGAAAGTGTTGGAGAAAATAAGTTTATAGAAAAATAACTTTCATGATTAAATAATTTCATAAACTTAACACTAATATTTAAAGAAAGACTAGAGTCTATGGCACACACTGACAGTTTCAAAAGAATGAATAGAATCTAAACGTTTAATACAGCTCCCAAGTCTTAACTCATGCTGCTTTTAAGTAAAATCAAGAATGAATTTGTTGGCAGAAAACAGATATAATCACATTTCTAGTTTAAAGCAGGGTCCTCTATAATAGAATGGACACAGAGTGACTTAATGTAGAGTGCTTTATAGAACAACTATGTATCCTTATATTTGTAGGAAAGAAACATTTCTAAGTAATTCCACTAATGAATATATATGAGTACTTATCACCAAATCAATAACACCCTTAAGTGGCCAACTCAAATTTTTTTCTTTTTAAATAATTTTATGGAATTTAAGGAATTGTGTGAATTTGTGCGTGTGTGTGTGTGTGTGTGTGTGTGTG
>NW_004949169.1:1264102-1271593 GCF_000317375.1 Microtus ochrogaster | reverse complement strand
GAGAGAGAGAGAGAGAGAGAGAGAGAGAGAGAGAGAGAGAGAGAGAGAGAGAGAGCCTGTACCACTCAACACATATGTGTTAACACTGTAGTGTGTATTTTCAAAGAAGGCAATTTAGGAGAGGAGAGCATGCCCTAAGGACTGCTGATCCAGAGGAATGAAAGTCTGAAATTACCTTTAGAAGTTATGACAAATAAACTTGGCACTTGCTGTCTCAACAGGTGCATACCCAAGCCCATGAACTCTCAGCTATTAGTAAAAGCCAAGGGAAAAGATAGCCAGTCCCCACACAGCTGTGCCTCTGGCTGCCACTACAAAAGAATGAAGCACGGCTATTTTGGGGTTTGGGGTAGGCAATCAGCCAGAACTCAACAGTATTGCCAGTGTGTTTGCAGAGATAACAGTGACCTTGGAGTTGTTTCAAGCCTCCTCCATGCTCTCAAATGCTTGCCTAGACACTGTACTCACTGCACTGCTTCCTCTGTTCACTGAACAACCAGTTCTTTATTGATGAGCCATTCACTATCCCTCTTCTCTCTCTTGTTACCCTGGTGTCTCATTTTTTTTCTTTTATTCCATTTTCATTAAATCATTCTTTTAATACGATGTATGTGTATTTACATCCCTTCCCCCTCCTTCCTCCAATGACTCCTGTGCTTCTCCCACTCCATCCTTTTCTTTATTATTATTGTTTATTTTTCTTCTCTTGTATTGTCTTTATTTTTGTTTTATCAGACTAGGTCTTGTTATATATTCAAGGCTGCCTAGGATTTGCTATCTTTTTGTGTCGACCTTCTAAATTTTTATCTGCTGAGATACAAGTATGGTTAAACACAACTGGCTCCTATTATGTTCTATTCATGTATCTATGCATCAATCCATACACATATTATTTACATATCATGCATATATATAATATTAATTACCTCTGTACCTTGAAGTCATGAACATTTCCTCATGTTACTACTTCCAATAGAGAAGAAAGAAAAGAAAGAGAAGGGAAGGGAAGAGAAGGGAATAAAAAGAACAGGACAGTAAGAAAACAGAAATGAAGGAAAGAAAATAAAAATACTGCAGCCGCTTCCAAGAAGAAAAGCATAGAATCATTCCATTTACATTTTTCCCCTCATCTCATTAAGGTTATAAATCTGCACTTCTACCACCACGGTATGAAAAATGAGGTAAGTGTAAATTACTGTTATAAAATAGGAAGGTAACACAAACAAAAGAAGAAGCAAACTATTTTGTTTTGATAGTTTAAATGGAGCATGGAGAAGAGTCACAGACTCAACTCCAGTGTAATGTATTTATCATATTTTTTTTTGCTGACTTCTTGTGTAGAAAACTAAGGTCTCAAAGGATGGATACATGAAGTGTTGGTGGTAGCAGAATCTCACTGGGAGTATAGAATTTCCAGGTGGCAAGCTGAGTTTTAATGAAAGAAATTATTCTACATTAGATCTTGCCTTCTCTTCACAGTTCTATGGAATTTGTAACGCACATGTTCGGATTTATATTACACTCTTAGGCACTGTTAAAAAAAAACAGCAAAAAAAGGAGAGGTTATTATGATATTTTTTGTGAGCTGTCATAAGCTTTTATATATAAAATCTGAGAAACATGGACTATATTCATATAAAATTATAAAGGAATCTAGGTCAAACAAAAGTAAAATTAAATCTCAATTTTTACACAGCTATTTTCATCTCTACAAGAATTCATTTGTGGCGTAATACTCTAAAATACTGTATATTGGTGATTCCTTATAAAAGTAATTTTATGTGCCTAGAATAAAAAAATAATAACAAAACAATAATGGAAGAAAATTGATATTTTTGTTCCTGTTTTGTTCCTATTTTATCCGCATTATTCTAAACCATGTTCAATATGGCAGATGCAACTGCAAAGGCTCATTCTCACTGAGTCTGTATTGTACAAGAAGTAGCCTGGTTTTGAATGAAGTGTCTCTTATAAATGAGGACACTGTTTTCCATAAATAAACTATTGTATCTTTCTCTCAGGCCAATAATAGAAAATCTATTGTGCTTCAAAAATAAGTAAAGCAATCCTACAGAATCATATGGCTAATTTGCTTCTAGGAGATATTTTAATCTATTTTTTAATTCATCAATTTTTAATGTGTATGACGTATGTATGCACACACACAGTAAGCATTCAAACTCAGGATCATGTTTTAGATAAACTAAAGGTCTCATTTAACTAGTTATAGGTCGTTGACACTGAAAAATTTTATTCTTCATTATTTGCCTTCTATAGATGGGGCAATTACTTCCTTGTGATCTGGTTAGAAGGACAAACAGGAGCACATGTCGAATTTCATTTTCATACCCCTTCTAAAATTCTCTCATGCTTTAATTGATAACATATTCCCTAATTTAAGAAGCAAGTCTTTTAAATAATTTTGACAGTCACTTTCCTGTGGGTGAGTCACAAACACTTCTCTGTAAATCTAATTTTTTAGGTTTATCCTTTCATGGTAAAAGCCTACATTATCAAAACCACCAGGCTATTTTATCAAAAACCACAAACTAATATCTATAATGGCTGTCGTATATCCGTCCAGTTTTGATCCTCTTCCTAATGTTTTCGTTTGTTTCATTTAGCTTCCAATAATTTCATTTTAGCAATTATCCAGACTAATAAACTCTGTATATGTGTTTTTTAACATGTGGTGTGTGTGTGTGTGTGTGTGTGTGTGTGTGTGTGTGTGTGTGCCTGTCTGTACCCAGGTATGCATGGGGAGGCCATAGGAGGACCTCATGCATCCTTCTCTATTGTTCTTTGATTTACTCACTGTGTGCAAAGTCTTGCACTGAACCTTGTGTTTCATGTTTTTCCTGTTAGTCTGGAGACCAGTAAGCCCCACTGATCTTCCTGACTGTCCCTCTTTTCAGAGAGCAGCAGCGGTTACAGGTGTGCACAGTCTGCTCCAGGCTTTTTACATGAGGTAACAGGTTATGAACTCACATTGAACTGAACCATATCCTAGCCAAGTTATTTTTTAACTCCAAATTTGCATCTATAATTCCTTAAATAAGTAGACCATTATTAATTGAGTGGCAAGAAATTTCGGGATGAAGTTTGTCTGGGAAATAGGGTACAAAATTTAAAAAGTAGCTTATGGCAGGATTACCTAATGCTTTAAAATGCCTGGCTCTCTGAAACTGTAAAGAAAGGATGTATGTAGAAAGAAGCATTTCCCCAAGTTATAGGACGATAGAATTCCTTGGGGAGGGGCATGAAAAACATTCCATGTGAAATAATTAATGTTACATTGAGCAGCCTTTCAGAATTTTATCTATCCTGGTGATTGCTCTTTCCTTATCGCTATCTTTCATAATTTACCAATCAATAACTACCAAATAATTGTGGTTCTGTAAGGACCTAAGGTAACCTGTAACCCCCACTTGCCCAAGGACAGATAACTTCCTGGAATGCTGAAGGCTATTGATTATGGGAGAAAACAAACCACATGTTTTCACTCCTCTTAATAAAGTTGTTTGACTTCAATGCACCCAGATGTGCTTGATCATGTGAAGGCAGGAGGTATATGGGCAGGAATTGTGTCAGGATACATATTTACCCGTGATTGCATTTTATGAAAAATATAGTGGCCTTATGATTTTACTTTTGTAATCCTCTGCAAAATGTGACTCCTTCCTATTTTCCGGGAACCCGGGAATGGTCCTGGCTAGAGTCCATCATCCTGGCCAATATTTAATTAAAGTTTGCTTCAAATTGACCCAAAAATTGTGGATCTGATCTTTCACCATTCTCAGGTTTAGCAGTTCTCCTTATTGAATCCCTGCCTCATTCTGAGATATCTCCTCTAATATTCAACCTCAATTACAGGTAGGCTTTCTTCCATCACTGTGTTAGCCTATCTTTTCATGCTTTCAACTACTATCTTTTGTAGAATTTAAAAATGATTATCTCTGTGGTCATGGATTCCAAAGGGAAAGAATAAAAGCAGATACTCAATGTCACAGGTGACAGATGTACCACATCAGTGTTGTAAACCAAGAAACTCTAGCCCATGCGTATATGGGAAGTGAACGAAGTTTTCAGGCAATTTAGATAAGAGTGAAAGTTGCATAAGAACATTGTCCTGGTATTTCTAGGTGAAAAATTTAAAGTAATCAACGTTTTCATAATAAAATGCCCTTTGGAAAAACAGTTGGAAATATAGAAATGTGTAAGCTTGAAAAAAAAAAGTAATAACAGCACAATCTTGCCCCAGATGCACACATTGCTAATGTTGTGTGAAATTATTTTTGATTGTTTGTTTTCTAGACAGAATCACCCTGTGTAGAGGATGTTAGTCAACAATATGTACCCATCTCTAGCCTCAGCTTTCAAGAACTGACAATACTGTTCTATTTTACCTTGTTCAGCTGCAGCTTGGAATTCTATTTTAGCTACTTTCTGCAACTTAACATTTTCAGAGCTAAAAATTCCTAAAAATAATGTTGATGAATTATTCCAAAAGCTTAATTTAAAAAGATGGGATGGCTAAGTTAAAAATTTTATCACCAGTTTTTTCTCAGCTTTTCACTAACATTTATTTTAAATATACACATGGAAGGTATGAGCGTATTATAAGTTGGATAAGCTGAACTTAGCAAAGTGTAGTTCCTGTAGAAGAATCTCATTAAAATAAAATCTGTTTTATTTCCAAAAGAATCATCTTTATTTAATATCTTTGAATACTTAATTCCGTAAGCACATTAGAATATTTCTATGACTTACATTTCATAAAACGGTTCACCTGGTAACGTTACTGATGAGACTGGAGATATGGCTCATACTGTAAATGTTTATTTTATTAAGTATAATGTTCCTCATTAACAATACTCACCATTCCATAAACATTCTTGCCCAGCACTGTACCAATACTTCTTACCATGCAAGGGTTTACATTTTGGGGGGGGGCAGCATAGGACGATGACTGGTACTAGAGAATATTGACAGTAAATAAGTAATTTCAACAATAAGAAAAGTTCTATATAAATGGGTGTTTATGTCTTTAATGTCACAACACGCAATTTGTCTAAGGCAGCCCATCGGCTCTTAGTGAAGAAACTTTGGAATTCATTGTACCAAAAAGAATAGGAAAGTGAAATCAAAGGGCTATGTGTAAATCCAGAGGCAAGAAGGAAGATATTGTTTCATAGAAACATGAAGTAGATTAGCATGGCTCCGTTATGTGGTAAATGGGTGGACAAATGATAAAGTAGAAAGAACAAGTAGTGGTGTAGTTATGATGGCTTTTGTAATTTTTTTAATTATGGGAGTGACGGTCTTGGTTTCAATTAATCGCCTCTTAATTGTATTTGTGATAATATTTAGAGCATAGATTGCTAGAGAAACTAAAAAAGGGCTGCATAAAAATACACACACATGTGTATGTATGTATGTATGCATGTTTGTATGTATGTGGAGTCCACAATAATTCAAAACAAAAACACTAGCTACCTACCCCACTTCTTCTGTTGCATGGCCTTTGTCCCATATTCTCTGCAGTTACAAGAACAGTTTGTTAATGAGGGCTGATGAGAAGCCAAGAACAATGGCACGGGGTTTTGATCCTACTTCATGTGCTGGCTTTGTGGGAGCCTAGCCAGTTTGGATGTTTACCTTCCTAGATATGGACGGAGGGGGGAGGACCTAGGACTTACCACAGGGCAGGGAACCCTGACTGCTCTTTGGACTGGAGAGGGAGGGGGAGAGGAGTGGGGGGAGGGGGAGAAGGATGGGAGGAGGGGGAGAAGGGTGGGAGGAGGGGGAGAAGGGTGGGAGGAGGGGGAGGGAAATGGGAGGCTGGGGGGAGGCGGAAACTTGTTTTTTTTTTCCTTTTCTCAATTAAAAAAAAAAAAAGTCTACCAAAAAAAATTAGGACAAAACCCCAGCTGTGTCAAGATAAGCACAGACTTGTGAAAGCAAGTTTTTTTCCAAACCCCATGTTAAGTGTGTACAAAACTTTGCTATTACAAATTGTACTACTAGTTGTAAAATTTTATCACTAGTTGTAAATTCCTGGAATGTACTGTCACACAAGACTTCACCTCAAATTGTAAAAGTTCTTTATCTCTCCTGATCCCCCTACTTGTGACTTTTGCTTTAAAAGGGGGCTACTTCCTCTATTTGGGGTCACCATGTAAGCACCCAACCTGCCCTTGCCCCTACCTAGTTAGAAGTTCTGCTACCCCATGGTGATGGAAAAAATTTGCCTCTGCTCATCTATCATCTATCTATCCTCAAAACTTGTGTGACTCCCTAGCCCAACAGACGATACGTCTAGACATTATTTACATAACAATTGTATAATTGCATTAATTACATAGGCAGTTCTTGAATAAACTACAGTCTTGTCAATTTATTACTTTATATTGCTGGAAGAAACATTATAAGAGACTGCCTTGTTATTTTTATGCTACGGACTTTTTAAAACTATACAGTTATTAAACACACGTACTATGTTTTTGAAAATCACCAAGAGCAGTTACTATTATCTTGTCTTTAAATGAATCATTGACAGCTGGAATTTTGTTGTCCACATCTGTAAATGAAGGGCTGGGGAATAACTTCCAGGTCCTTTCCAGCTGTCATTATATTTGTCCTTGTTGTTTACCACAGCATGCTGGGCTGGTAAAATAGCAAAACTGGAAACCCAAATCCACCTTTCTTTTACCCATATCTGTATATGTATATAGTCTATCTTTTATCGTTAATTTTTTCTGTCTTCATTTCTTTCTCCTTCCCACCACTCACCACACTGGCCCTTTTCTCCTTGTCTTTACTTCCCTACAGTTCTTCTGCCCTAGGGTCTTTGTATCTACAAATTGCTATTGTACCTTGCACAAAAGATCAATTTGCACTTCAATCACACTATCCCAGTCCTCATTAACTAAGGGTGTAGGAGAAAGTAAGGGGAAAAAGGAACTCAAACTCAGAGGCAACTGAATTTTTGTAGCAGTAAGGATTGAAAGACCATTTCCAGGGACCTAATTAGATCTGAAATAAAGTAGCAACTAAAGAGAAAAGCCCAGAGTCATTTTCCTTTTCCTGTACTCTCTTTAAAGGCCCAGCACTTCTGCTCTTAAAACTGTTTATTTACCTATTTATTTTTGCATAGGATCTTGTTAAGGCATGAACTGTTTCCCCCACAAATCCAGAGATTGAAGTCTTAAATCCCAGCATTTCAAAAAGAATGGGAGACCATATACGGAGATGAAATCTACAAAGTAGTAAAGATGCATGAGATTATTTGGATGGGCCCTAATGCAGTCTGAGTGATGGTTTTACAAGGAACGGAGATAGGAATACAGACTGGCACAGAGTAAAGATAACAGTAACATTGAAGGCAACTTTCTGAAACCCAAGGGGTGAGGCTATTGAGAAAACCAATCCCAGTGAAACTTCTTAGCCTTAAAAAAAAAAAAAAAAAAAAAAAAAAAAAAAAAAAAAAAA
>NW_004949169.1:1262786-1263372 GCF_000317375.1 Microtus ochrogaster | reverse complement strand
CTTCCCACAGGTCAGGGAACCCTGATTGCTCTTCGAGCTGATGAGGGAGGGGGACTTGATCGGGGGAGGGGCAGGGAAATGGGAGGCGGTGTCGGGGAGGAGGCAGAAATCCTTAATAAATAAATAAAATTAAAAAAATAAAAGATAAAAAAAGAATTAGAGACGAGTGGTTTTATTATTTAAGGTGTTCTAACTGTTCTGGCAGGCTTCGTGACATTTTTAGCTAAATAACATATTCAACAAATTTTACATTTGAATTGAGAGTAGCGAATAAGTTAAGATTATGGCATTTAAAAGTAGGTTTTAACTTCAAAATGGGCTATTTGGCCTGACTTTGTTTACATACAGTAGACCATTAACATTCTTTGGAAAGAGATGTCCTACACATATCAAGGCTACACAATATCCTTAAACAAAGAGATCAGTAATTACAGCTGCAGTGAACTGGAAGACTAGAAGACTTGGTTCTAGCCTTAAAATGCACATAGTTGAAGGGGAGAACTGGCATTTGTAAGCTGTCCTTTGACTTCCACAAAAGTGCTGGTACATGTGGAAGCAACCCTTCCCATCCTCTCGCCTCCCCCCA
>NW_004949169.1:1208069-1262686 GCF_000317375.1 Microtus ochrogaster | reverse complement strand
AGAGAGAGAGAGAGAGAGAGAGAGAGAGAGAGAGAGAGAGAGAGAGAGAATGAGAGAGAATTTAGAGAAATATTAGAGAAAGAATCAAAAGTGACTAAAGTGATGACTGGATCAAGATCTTTCACTGGCTTTTTTTTTTATCCCTCCTTTTCCTCACCACTAAGTAACATCCTTAGAACTTAGGAATTTACTACGGTAATTCAGATATTCATTTCTCTTATGACTTTTTCACAAATGTATTTATGTCTTACATAAAGTGTAACAATGTGCTCATTTCACTCTCTTGCCATCATCGCTATATACATACAAAATTAATAAAAATAAATGATGCTTTTCTCTTGAAAACCTATTTATTAGCTTTTGTTCTTAGATCTACCCAAAGGGACCACCTAGGAACTAAAGGAGGACAGTTCTTTGTCCTGTGTCATTTTTATTTTTAACTTTGGAGATATATAAGCACACACATACATACAAATATATGTACATACAAACACACACGCACATATATATATATATGCATATATATCATACTGCTTGTAACTAAACAGTAACAACAAAGATGACTACCTGGCACCATTTTGTTAGAATGAGCTCTGTGTCTCATATGCTTCTAGTTACACATTTATTTATTCAAATGTACTAATTGCATATGTTTTCTGGTTACATACTGTGTTCATCTCTAAGTGTGAGGCAAGATTATAAAGAGTAATAATAATGTAGCATTATCACCTTAGCACTGATAAATGAAGTTTACCAATACATTTGTACTATAATAGCAAAGTAAATACGGTGACTAAATATAAAGAAAGCTGTGCATTTTAATAGTTATATGTCATCAGAACACTTTTAAATGGCAAGTCATTTCCTTTAGAAAGGGAGATTCTGCAAGAAATTGGTCATCAAAAGAACAAATAATCCAATTTAAAAAAAATATGGAGTACAGACCTAAACAAAGAACTCTCAGCAGAGGATTCTAAAATGGCTAAAATACACTTAAGGAAATGCTCAATATCCTTAGCCATCAGAAAAATGCAAATAAAAACAACTCTGAGATACCATCTTACACCTGTAAAAATGGCCAAGATTAAAAACACACTGATGACAACTTATACTGGAGAGGTTGAGGGGTAAAGGGAACACTCCTGCATTGCTGGTGGGAGTGCAAACTGGTACAGCCCCTTTGGATATCAGTATGGCGATTTCTCAGAAAATTAGGAAACAATCTTCCTCAAGACCCAACAATACCACTTTTGGGTATATATCAAAATAATACTCAACTCTGCCACAAGGATATGTGCTCAACTATGTTCATATCAGCATTGTTTGTCATGGCCAGAACCTGGAAACAACCTAAATGTCCGCCAACTGAAGAATGGTTAAGGGAAATGTACATTATTGATAAAAAAGAACAGAGATAAAAGAAGGGCCATTATAGATTTATCTCTGACAACATAGGCACGTGATAGTTTGGAGGCTATCACAAAGATATCTTTGATAAAAGTGATGGAATAAGAGGTGGGAGTAGCAAGCTAGATAAAGAACACATGAAAATGACATCAGTCTACAACACAAATTATATTTTCTAATAAAGTTAATTTTCAGCTCATTATCTGTAATCTCTTTTAGAAAATTGTTTGCCACAGAGAAACCCTGTCTCAAAAAACCAAAAAAAAAAAGAAAATTGTTTTTCTTACATTCAGTTATAGTTATCAGTATATTTCTACACAAGGGACTTACAGGTGAATGTGAATATTACCCAATTTCTAATTTACTTTTGGAACTTAAACTCAGTCAATATTTCCTCAAGATGATAACTCTAATCAAGGTTTTATTTTGGCTAACAAAGAAAAGTCCTTCACAAAGAAATTGTGAATACCCTAATTAATCGTTATTCTAATTGCTCTTCCCTGTTGGAGGTCACTATTTCCTTTCTTGTTTTTAATCATGAAAAAGGAAGAATGGCATTATTATCCTCTTAATCCAGGACATAGACTGTTTCATAATAATGAAGTATTATTATAAAATATGACCAAGCTTTCATGTAGCATTCTTTATATTTAATGTACATGATTCATATATTCATTTATCATGCCCTTGTTTATTTGCAACAATGCCAACAGCATACATAGTAATATTGTAGATTTTTTTATGTTCACTATGGTAATGATTCTCAGACATGCTGTTTTGAATTGTACTCATTTCCTTGAAATCTATAAGGCATCCTTTCTTTAGATATATATAACTGGTACCTGTATTCTTAGTAGATCAGGGATTCAATACTGATGTTTTCTCTCCAGTATTTATCCTCACACTTTCTTTATTTGGGGGGAGGGGTTAATCTAGAGATATTTTTTCTCCAAATCCATTTTTTTTCATGGATTCATAGGGCATGTAGCTTCCAGCTGCTCAGGCTCTCATTGGTTCTTTTGTAGGCACACGAGGCCGGTGCTTCAAATGAACCCAAATACCTTGATTCTGGTTTCCTTTTTTATTTAATTTTTCTTCATGCTTTTCATAAATGTATCTTAGCTCTACTGTACCTAATAATTTAATATGTAAACTAGTTTCCTTGATAAGTATCTTACTTTTATATGCCATACATAGTTTCTTGTAGATTGTGTGGCCATGTTTCTAAAAGACCTAGAGAACACATATTGATTACCTCTCCTCTTTCCTTTTGTGTTCCTCATTTTGGAAAATTATTGAAAATTGGTCATTTTGGCCAAAAGGCTCTCTACTATTTTTTTTTCGCTTTTCCTCATTCAGTTAAATCTTACTTAATTTTTCAGTGAAGAACTTAAACATCTCTTGAATTCATGTCTGTTCCCAATGTTTATTCCTGGTCATTTAGGGGTATATAGCCTCAACCTTCTTACATACTACTTTTTTACATAATTTCTAATAATATGATTTCACTATTTTTATATGTAAGAGTGTTTTGTCTGCATCATATCTTGAGACTCAGTGTGAGTTCTGGGAATAAAACCTGTATCCTGTGAAAAACAGCCAGAACTCTTAATGACTGGGCCACCTTTCCAGTCCACCCCTTCTTGCATGTTTCTTTAAGGATGGTGTCTCATCAGTGTAGATACACTGTGTACCCTTTAAGTACTTCATCTTGAACACGCATAGCTATGCAAAATCGTGGGCCTTACCTCAAATCTACTGAGATTAGGGACAAGCAATCCATGTATTGATAAACATCAGAAGATTTTCCTGGAAGCTGAAGTTTGCAAACTACTGCTACAAGGGTATGATCTCAAATAACTCTCAAATGCGTGGTCCATCAATATGTCAGTGCCCAAATATATTATGGTCTACACCATAATTGTTTGAATATTTTATTTCTCTGCTCAAAGTTATGTATTGCTTTTCTCACTTGTTAGTGTAAACTCTAAACTCCAGGTGAGAGTGAGGATGTTCCTAAACCTTGCTAGAAAATTCTGTGTCTCTGCCAAGTGCTAAGACAGTTGGATCATATATGAACGCCTGCATCTTAAAGGACTGAGAAGGCAGCAGATTTTCTTCACAAAGCATCAGTAATAGCATCACAGTATGTTATAATTTGCGAAAGTTATTAAAGCAGTCACCTAGAAAAGAAATGTGAGCCCTCCCCTTTAAAAATTTGAAGCCACAAAGGTACCTTATTCTACTTATTATTGAGTTTAATTATTTGATTCCCTCACTATCTGAGCTACTGCTGGTTGCAAGGCAAATGATAGAAACCTATTCTCAAACACTACTTAGATCTAGACACTTTGGCAAAACAACGCGTACTCACAAATAAAAATTACACAGTCTAGGATCAGAGGCTAGGATCAACTCATCCAGTCTCAGATAACATAAAAACATAGTTACTCTATAAGCAAGACTCATCGTATTTTGTAGGAAACTGTCTTATGGTATACAGAAGTATATACATGGCAAAACTAATCACTGTGAAAGAAAACAAGTTATATATTCTGGGACACTTATTAACAGCATTAATATTAAGGGGACAGGATGGCCAGCCATGAAGTTTGGCTATGACTAAGCAAGGCTATATTTCTTCTTAAACAAACATATATACATGTTGGAACTAACATGAAATGCAGTCATCTGACATTTGGCTGTCCCTTCTTTTTTTCAGAAAGGGATTATTGATCCTTAATGCCTAGCAGACATGTTTGATTTCATTCTAAGTGCAAATTCATTAAGAATGTGAGAGTATACACATTCATTCCAATTAAATGACACTTTCCCATCGAATAAGGTGCCAAAATCACGAGAGTAATTGCAGTCATTCAAATGAATGCTATGCTCTGGTGCTGCATACTTATTTGTACTCATCAAGTAAGTACTGAATAACAAGAAATGCACACATACCTCCCAACACAGGAAGTAGCAGATGCTAAAGATAATATGTCTGACTAATGCTTACTAACATGTGACAATTTAATTTCAAATTCTAAGCTTCTTGAGTCTGGAAATCAAATATACAAGTTTTACAATTAAGTTAGCATTACTCGGAAGTAATAAATGCACCAAGACATAAAATTTCATCTACTTTCTTATTTAAGCTACAGGGGAAATTAACCCTAGTACTTTGAAAACCTAAATCTTCAGTTTAATCTCTGATTTATACATCAATGACTTTATATACTTTAAAATCTTTTTAGCGACAAGCTATTGCTTTCCTTTATTAATGAATGCTATGATAACTATAAGCAAGTATGAAAATAATATACAGTAAGAAGAAAGGAATCTATACTTCTAAAACTAACCAGCTTTTCAGACAATACCCTTATTGTACAAGTCACACGACTGGGCCCCGCGGTTATTTTTTTCTACATCTAGTTATATAGGCATTCACACACAGATGCGTTCACATTGGCTTATTAAATGTTGCATTTTACTGTAAAGAAAAATTTATTCCAACAAAATACAAATGAATTCTATGCTGTAAGCCCTTATCATTATCCATCAGAGAAATGAAAACCAAAGCTGTTTAAAGATGCGATTTCTACTGCAGTCAGAACAGCTACCATCAAGAAAGCAAGCAACATACATGCTGCTGCTGATGTGAGGTAAGAGGAACAATTCTATACTGCTGAGGGGGATACCATCTGCTGAAACTACTGAGAAAATCAGTATGGAGACTGCTCCCAAAACTGAAGGTAGAGCCACGATAACCATAAAATCCAGCTATACAGCTTCTGCTTACAGAGCTAAAGGAGTCTACGTCAGCTGACCACAAAGATACTACACATCTATGTTAGCAGTAGAAGAACTTTTTACAGTAACAAAGAAATGGAACTAGTCTAGGTTCCATTAAAAATAAATATATAAAGAAAACAAGGGACAAGCATATACACAGTGGAATTTAGCATTGTTGTAAAAAGCTGAATTTAATTACCTCATTTGCAAAAACATGAAGATGGACCTGAAAAAAATCACTATATTAAGGGAAGCAAGCCAGATTCAAAATGACAAACATCATTTGTGCAGTCTTTTATATCACACATATATTTTATTCATATATTTATGACATGAATGTAGATTGTGGACTATTTGTGAAGAGTAAGTTGACTACAAAGAAGGAGGAATGGGGAAGGAGAGGGCTATTGGAGTGAATATAGTCAAGGCACATAACATATTTTTATGAAAATATCATTTTGAAATCCTTCACTTTGTACAATAAGGGTGCACAAATAAAAGTTAGACAAACATAGTACCAAACAAGATGGTCTTCTTTTCCTACATGTATATACTCCTTATTCATTTTGTCTCCTCATGGAAATTTAGATTTGTAACTTTATGAAGGTAATGTAGCTATATTGGATTGATGAATACTTAAGTACTTCTATTATTTGATAAAAGATAGCACAGTAGCAGTGTATTACAAATTTTAGTGGAGTTTTTTCTTTGAGCGAATGTTTCTCTCATTTACAATTTATATTCTATTTAGTATTCTATTAGAAAAGATGTAATTTTTATTCCTTGCATGCACTCAAGGTCAGAAAGGGTGGGGATATAGATCAGAGGTAGAATGCCTAGAATGAATGTGGCTATATTCTTGATACCCAGAACATTTGAGTTTTAATCTGCTGATCTATTATCTTAGTGTGACTAAACAAAAAAGAAAAGTTCACATCAATCACATACTAAGAATGCAAGAAGAATCTATAGGATCTGGGTATACAGGTGCATATTTCTGGGGCTTTTTTGTAAGTTACTTAAAATTCCCTCAATATTCGGTATTATTTCCAAAATTAGGTATATTTATCAAGTGGTTTAATTCATAAGATATTTATTAGTACTTGATCATTTTTCATCACTTTTAGACACTCATTAATTCAATACATATTTATAGAATTTTTCTAGTACAAATAGTCTAAAATGTGTGAGGTTATGAACACATATCAGATAATAATACTTCATTGTATAAATGTACCACATTTTCTTTTTTCACTTATTTGGTTGAGGGATGGCTTGTCTGTTTCTAAGTTTCTGGCATTTATGATAAAGCTGCTATGAACATAGTTGAACAAGTGTTCTTGTGGTTCGATAGAGCAGACTTTGGATAAATGCCCAAGAGTGATAAAGCTCAGTCTTAAAGCAGACTGATTTCCAATTTTCTGAAGAATTGCCACACATATTTCCAAAGTGGTTGTCCAACTTTTTACTCCCACCAGCAATGCAAGAGTGTTCCTATTGCTCCACATCCTCCCCAGCATGAGCTGTCACTTTTGTTTTTGATCTTAGCCATTCTGACAGGTGTAAAATGGAATCTCAAAGTAGTTTTGATTTGCATTTCCCTGATGACATTTCTTTAAGTGTTTCTCAGCCATTTGAGAGTGCTCTAATGAGAATTCTAAGTTTAGATATATATCCCCTTTTTAAATTGGATTATTTGGTTTGTTGATGTCTTATTGCATCTAGTTATGTGGTGCTCAGCTGATATCACTGGAAGGCCTGCTGTTTTCTGAAGGGAAATGGAGGAGCAACAGATTTGGGGAAGAGGCAAGAGGTATCCTTCAGAGAGTGGAGGGAGGGAAAACAGTGGTCATAATGTATATTGTATAAGAGAAAATAAATAAAAAGAAAAAAGTTTACGGGAGCAAAAAAAAATTCTGAACAGATAATCTCTAAGATAAAATATTAAGGTTCTTATATTACTTCATAAAACTCGGTTTTGTGTTAAAATTGGTTTAGAAGGCCATCTGTTTCAGCAAATAATTATTATCACTGAAACTGTTTTTCTTCTTAAAATGTCTCTTCACATCTGATCTGTGAACTTTTGTAATGCTCTGTTTAAGGTTTGGATAAACACCCGAGGCTATATTTTTCTATAGATTATATATCTGCATAATGTGCAAACTTCATATACAGTGGTTAATAAAAATATCTGTGAACATTTAGAGGCTGTTAAATTGACTCCTTAGATCTTATTCTTAAGAGACCTTTCAATTCTATATTTCTGAGCCATTTAGTAGCTATTTCTCACCTTGAATTTGGGCATATTTGTATCAGGCTCCATTTTGGTGCACACATATTTCCCCAGTGACTAACTCTCTTTCTATAAATGAGCTCTATCCCAGATTAACACACATGAAAACTTTCCAATCGTTGCAGCCAGACCTCAGGGTGGAAAGTGAGCCCAGGAAAGCAGCTATCTGCAACTGAATACCAGTGAAATGGACATTCCGTTCTAAGTCCCCTTCAAGAAACTTCCAACAATAGCTCAAGCACAAGCAGACACTTGTCTGAGGAGCAGTCCAAGCTAACCATTTAACTTCTTAGGAATCTGTCCCTCAGGCTCTTAGCAGAGGAGCCTGAGTTCATAGGAAATAAAGCAAGCAATGGATTAAAAGAAATAGTTCTCACAACTTGTAGCCCTCTATTCTAGCACTCAATTCATATAAATTTGATGACCTCAGAGTCATTTTAGTTTTGTAGGCCCCCAAAGAAATTCCTTTTTTAATTTTGAAATTTCTATATTTTCAATGAGAAAACAAAAAGGCAAATTATGTAGATATAGTAAAAAAATCACTGCCTGTTTTCTTAATCTAGGTTAAGCAGCCTACTATTTATTATTTAAAAAATATAGTAAGTACTCATGATCAGAATATACACTAAGGATTATCCAATTCTGTTCTGTTACTTATATGTGTCTCCGTGTGTTAGTGTGTATGGATAATTACATAACGCCAGTATTCATTGATAGACGTAAAACTTCTTTTTATTCCTGAATGATACATAGTAATTTGATGACTAACAGTGAGATAAATGTTACAGTTTTTAGTCATTAATTTATTTGCCTTCCAAGCTGTTAGACCATAGTGATTAACGAATCACAAACACTTGCCCTCCCCTGAAGGAGGAAGTATGTGAGTCAGACCCATAGAATCAATTGGAAAGTGAAAACACAGGAAATAATTGTTGCACTGGAATACATCCTTCATAAGCTTATAATCAGAACAAATATCAGAAACAACACTTTCTAACCTTGGGTAGTCAGGAATGCCCTTTAAAAATCTGTAGCAAACATTAAAATAAGTAAAAGAAATTTAAGGTGGAAGAAATTTTGTAAGAGTGGTCTCATGAAAGAATGTGAGTAATAGATATAAAATTGCATGACTTATTTGTAGCACTACAAGTAATTTTCTGTCAAGAAGTAGCATTCATGGCACAGAATAACAAGCAAGGGAAGAATGACAGGCAAGAACACATGCCATTTTGTAGAGGACATTGTATATTAAGGCCTTGGATTTTGCCCCACAGTTAGATAATGTTCTCAAGCATGGTAAAAGAGAGAAATATACACTCTTAACTTATGGTTTAGATATATGGATGCTATATTAATTATGAGGCTGGGTTTATTTAATCTCAGGTTAAAATTAATGTCATTTAGATGCAAGATCTTATAAATGGAGATTATTTTTAAAAATACTACCATTTGTGCAAAATAATATCCTATGACTAAATTGTTCAAAAAGAAAATAAAGTGTTTTCTTTATAGAAAAAATAAGGTAATTCATGATTATATACAAGCACTCAATCAGAAATTATTTCGTGTTCTATATGTGCTAATAAAATTTAATATCTAAAAGTTTATTTATTCTTGCAGCTGTATAAATTTGAAAGTTTTTGAAAAAATAATCCTCAATATCCTAATACTTTTAAGTAATTTCATATGTCTAATTTTGATGCCAAGTATAAGTTACCATGTAAAGTAGTAATGTTTTTCATTATTATTTTTGGAAGACAACAGAAAATTAGAGACAGTTTATTTCAAGATATATGGTAGGTAACCTATAAGTATTAGTTAAATTAATATCAGCTTCATCAGGATTATTTGACTTGGTGAATTGTGTCAGGTTTAAATCTTACTTTAATCCAGCTAACATACCCAAGTTCTAGTTTATCTTTACTTTTTTAAACTCTAACTTTTAAAATACCGTTTTTATCATAGGAGCTTTGGGGTAACAAACAACCTGAAATTCCATTCTATATGAAGTAGGAAATATAGAATAAGGACTAAATCATCATGACATTTTGTTCAATATGTGATTCATGTTCCCATATAGTGGGAATTGCATTCTAGTAGACTATTATTAAATCATCCTTTGTATCCTGACCTATGGACTAGTTTACAAGCCTTTCCTTAATTAGGTCTGTTAATGGTACATTAGATTTCAGGCCACAGAGGGTTTGCTAAATGTCTAATGTTGTTGTTTATCTTTTCACAAATTTAAATTAATTACGTAATCACAACAAGGCACAAATACTCTGACATGGCATGTGCAAACTTTGTCTTACCACTCCCAATGTTGACACTTATACAGCTACAGAAGAATATTAAATCTTGAAGTTGTTAGTAAAATTCAGAGTTGATTCAACTTTTGCTACACAGACATTGCTGAATTTGAATCCTTCTGTGACTGAGGAGTTCCATGCAACTATAACTATTGTTGATATAAAGTCAATAAACAGTTTATTGGCATAATGACAACTACATCGGATATCTTTTTACTAGCTCTATCCTATGTGAACCAGTATGCTATTTTAGTACCTATAATTGCATCATGATAAGGCTCTGCAAAATAAATGGGTAAGTGGTGCCCTTTAGATCCACAGAACTGTAAGCAGTGAGTATTAGTGTTTTGATGACTAATACTTATTTCTTGATATGGATACTTGAATGATTGTTTTGAACTGACCCTTGATTTTATTTGAACTTGAATACAAGTTTTTATTAGTACACCTTTGCAATTTTCATTTCACAAAAGTTTGTATTTAGTCAGATAAATGCCTGAGATTAGAGGTGCTAGGTCATGTCATGTTTTCATGATGTTTCGGAGAAAGGCTGGGAAGTTATACCTCCTTTCTAGCAATATTTATTAGCAATCCAGATGCAATGCAGCTTTTTAACTTTCAGCCTCAGATTTACTTTTTTCTTAATTTAATCATTACATCATGTAGTGAAAAGTTAAACTTTTAATTTGCACTTTTCTTATGGCTAGTGATATTGAATAACTTTTCATGTACTTATTTGCCACCTTTATCCGATATACCCTTTGCTTTGATATGCACATTCAAGTCATGTTCTAAATTTTAGTTAGGTTATTTATGGTTTTAGAGTATATTATTGTTGTTCATTTGTTTTTGAATTTTGTTTGTTTGTTGGTTTTTTTTCCTTTTAAGACAGGGCTTCTCTGTGCAGTCCTGGTTGTCCTGGAACTCACTCTATGCACCAGGTTTCCCTTGAATTCAGAGATCAATTTGCGTCTGTTGCCAGGGCCGACAGATGTGAGTCCTGTTCCGTCTTGATTAAAGTCAGAGAGTTTGAGCTAATTCTTTCTCTCTCAAAGTTTTTGACAACAAAGGGACTACAAACAAGAGATCCTGACCTACAGTGTGGTTAATTAGTATTTTGAATATAGAGGTAGATATACCCCACTTTGTCCAAAGGTCAGAGAATTCAAGTCTATTACTCCTCCTTTAAGGAGATTGGCAGGAGGTTCCAGGGGATGGCTGTCTGCAGGATACTTGATCTATTTATGTTAACGATGTCTGTTGTCTCCTTCCTCCCCTTTTGGCGTGACATATACAAGCATGTAGAAAATAAAAGCTCGTGTTTTCAGTATTCACATGCCCTCCTGGTGCTGTTTTGTGTTTCTGTCTTTTATTTCTCTCATATATCTGTTTCTTCTGATTAATAAGTCTAATCCTCACACTCCTGCCTGATGGAGGAAGGTCATTGGTTGATTAAATAAAGAAGCTGCTTGACCTGATAGGTTAGAACATAGGTGGGAGGAGCATACGCTGGGAGGAAGAGGAAGTGAGCTCAGACTCCCCAGCTCTCCTCTCAGAGAGACACGATGCTCCTCTCTTGCGGGCAGAGGCGAGAGCTCTGCTCTCTGAGGCACACGCGATGGAGCTCCTACCCAGGATGGACATAGGCTAGAATCTTCCCGGTAAGCGCACCTTGGGGTGCTACACACAGATGATTAGAAATGGGCTAGTCCAGGTGCGAGAGTTAGCCGAGAAAAGGGCTGGAGCTAAAGAGCCAAGCAGTGGTTGAAAGAATGCGGTGTCCGTGTAATTATTTCGGGGCATAAGCTAGCCGGAGGCAGCCGGGGTGCTGGGGACTCAGCCCAGCCACTCCTATTACTACACCTGCCCTGGAATGTGAGAATCCCATCGTGGTTGTACTCCAACAGATGTCTCCCCAATGTGTGGCTTACAATACTCTGTCTCCCAAGGGCTGGGATTAAAGGCATGTACCACCACTGCCAGATTTAGAGTTGGGTTTTGAGAAATCTTTCTATATTCTCTATATTCTTTCTGTATTCTACATACTAGTCCCTTTGATAGTTCACAAATAAATAAATGAGAAAAAAACAAAATAAATGGTGTAACACACTCAAGAAATAAACCTTCAAGTTCTAGAGTGAAAAGGAAGACTAAAAATCAAAGAAATGGAGAAAATCCCACCAAAAACAGTGAATGGAAACATAATTTCATTATTTGCATATGTTCAGCTGCAAACCTAATTAAATATTTTATATGTTGCCACATAAAATATTAATGAAATGTCAGAACTGTTGATGCACCCTTTAATCTCAACACTGGTAAGGCAGAAGCAGGTGATCTGCATAGGGAGTTCCAAGCCTGCCAGGACTGCATAGTGAGATCCTGTCTCAAAAATAATTAGTTAAAGCATTCACAAAGCAGTCTAATCATTTTAATTATTATTATAAAATCTTAGTATATGCAAATTGATACAATTATGCCCTTCATTAAAGTGCTAAGCATTAATTAACTTCCTCAAAATATTTACTGAGAAATCTTACATATATATATATATATACATATATATATATAAGATTTATATATATATATTGGGTTTAGGGGGAATAATGGTAAGAATCATTGAGGTGTTTGGGTTTGTGAAACCTATTATGCAATGAATAATAACAGATATTACTGACACTTTTACATTTAAAACTCCAGCAAACAATGCTATTTTTGGTAGATAGATGCTATATATTAGGTCAATATTATCTTACTTGCAAATTCTGATGTTTACTCTGTGAGTGGAAAATGCTATTATCCAGTTGAAAAGGAGAAGGTAAGAAAGAGTTTCCAGATGAGTAGAAAATCATCTAGAAAGCCTAGGACAGAAAGAAAACAGGAGTAGTCCGGTATTAGTATAGAAGCCAGTAAGGTTGCAAAGCAAATGGAGACTGAAGAGAAGCGAGATAGGAAAGGGAGAAAGTTATCTATACCATGTTTATTTGGTATGTATTCATGCATCTATATGTGTGCTTATTTATGTATTTCATCTTTTGCTTTACTAGTATCCAATGAAAACTATATATAATACTGTGGGATAATGCTGCTGTATCCTGTAATGATTTGTCACTTGTATTGGTTTAATAAAAAAAAAAAAAACCTGATTGGTCAGTAGCCAGGCAGGAAGTATAGGTGGGGTGATGAGACAAGGAGAATTCTTGGAAGAGGAAAGTCTGTCTGCAGTCACCACTCAGATGCAGAGGAATCAAGATGAAAATGCTACACTGAGAAATGGTACCAAGTCACATGGCTAAACATAGATAAGAATTGTGGGTTAATTTGAGTAGTAGGAGCTTGTTGATAATAAGCCTGAGC
Source organism: Microtus ochrogaster (assembly GCF_000317375.1). Lineage (NCBI taxonomy): Eukaryota > Metazoa > Chordata > Mammalia > Rodentia > Cricetidae > Microtus > Microtus ochrogaster. The sequence continues at coordinate 1,249,531 of NW_004949169.1, read as the reverse complement.
TGATAGACCAAACGGTTTATAATTAATATAAGCCTCAGCATGTTTCTTTGGGACTGAATGGCTGCAGGACCAGGATGGACAGAAACTTCAACCTACATTTGTTTACAAATTACATGGTAATATACTCAAGTTTAAAATTGAATAGATTTAAAATAAACAATTAGCGAAAATGGGGAAGGTGGAGGGAGGATTAGGGGGAGAACTCAAGAACAATGGCTATGGGTTTTTGATCCTACTGCACGTGCTGGCTTTGTGGGAGCCTAGGCAGTTTGGATGCTCACCTTAATAAACCTGGATGGAGGTGGGAGGTCCTTGGACTTCCCACAGGTCAGGGAACCCTGATTGCTCTTCCAGCTGATGAGGGAGGGGGACTTGATCGGGGGAGGGGGAGGGAAATGGGAGGCAGTAGCGGGGAGGAGGCAGAAATCCTTAATAAATAAATAAATTTAAAATAAAAAAAAGAAAAAGAAAGACAGAAGCTGTAGAAGAAAGCAAAATTTCACTCCTTGTGAAAGAAATAATATTGGACTATGGCAAAAACAGAAGAGATGAAGAGAAGTGTAAGTGAAAAAAATAGGTGATAAAGGTGACAGTGACCGACAAGGGCTTAGAAACAAGCTTGAAAGACAAGGGTATCAAGGATGAAATGAGTTTGGAGCTTTTGGAAAGTAATGGACGGTAATACCATTCAATGTTGAAGAGAACTATAGATCAGGTGAATTTGCACATACATATAATCTTAGCACTAAGGAGGTTGAGTCAACACCTGGAATATGCAGCAAGAAGCCTCTCAAACAAAAGCAGAAAACAACAAAAGAACTAGAAAAGTAATCGGGTTTTATGGGGTAGCATTTTATTTTAAGCTTTCAGACTGGAAACACCTTGGCATATAAGAAAGGGGGAATCCACCAGGCAGAAGAAATTCCGGTTTCACAATTCATTTAGAAAAATCTGATCTAGAGGGAAAACAAGATGGCACAATGAGTCATGAAAACAATGATCAAGGAAGAAATTAAGGAATCACGGTAGGACTGAGTTCTGAAGAATTCTCATATTTAAGGACACATAGAGAGGATCAGCTCCTGTAATGTAAAAAGAAATACCTCCAAACTGGGTACAAAGCTGGAAAGTACAGTACACGGATCCCCAAGGAACAGTGTTCTTTAGAGAATTGTCAACATTGACTACAGCTGTAAGGTAAGGAAAGATGAAGAAATTTGGTCAATTGGATTTTATGACTTGGAGTTCTTTACTTTGCTTGAACTCAGCAGGGTGAAATTTGAACACACAACATAAAATGTTAAGGAAAAAAGAAAATCTCTTCTAACTAATGTACATAAAGCCAGGACAAAAGATACCTCGTTTTAATTTAATTTTAGGATAATAGAGTGTATTATTCCGTTTTATAGAAAATTTTCATAACTAGCAAATAATATAGTTACAGTAAATGTTAAATATTAAAATGATTTAAGTAATAGTATAGTAATAAACAAAAAACATATTAACCTATGATTGTTCATTCTTTCTAGCCAATGATATTTGTTTATAACATATTATCTTGCCTAGTTTTTCCCAGCTCTCTACAGTGTTCTATAAATATTTCAAATGCAGAAATTTGGTTTTCTTATATTTTTGCCATGATTTTACTTATTTTGGAATTATTAGTAATGTCAAAGTTTTCATATGTAAATCAATTAATGTCTAGGCAATATGTGCATTTGTTTCTGATGTGTGTATGAGAATGTGTGCCTGCAAGAGAGACAGAAATTGAAAATATTAATAGTATTGAAAGGAATGATCTCAATTACTTCACTCACTACATTGTAATAAAGAACTTTTATACCTAGAAAAAAATTATCTCCTGTCATCTCTATCATCTGTCATCTAATATCATACAATAGAAAAACAGAACAAGGAAAGCATAGAATTGATTAAAGGGAAAACATGCATAGCATAACAGCTTTTCTATTTATATCTTCATATACTAGTGCTGTTTATAGTGGTAAGTTATTGGGAAGTGTTTTACATTAGAGAGCTGTGCTATATTTAGTTGAATCATCATTCAATTCTTTGATTGAGAATCACCATACTGAATTTCTCAAAAGGTATCTTTGGTGTGAGATTCATTTTATAGTTTATCCAAGTATCAGCGACCTCAGAATTAAAGAATAAAAGAGTCAAAAATGAGGTTGAATCTCAATAGCAAAGCATTTGACTACCCTAGGAAAAGTTCTGAATTCTATCCTCCCTCCCCCCCCAAAAAAAAACTGAAGAGAAAAAAAAATATATTATCTTGATCTGGTCATTTGCTAGACAAGTATTCAATAATAGTAAACTATTTGTGGTGTGGAAGATAAAATTTCCAGTCAATACCATCCTTAATAGACAATCAATTGTTGGGCTTTATTTCTGGCTATTCCCTAACTGTTAATTTCTTCCACACATCTTGAGACATTTTCCTGAATGGTAATAATTTATAGTTATCTTTTAATGTGTAGACTTGTGAAGAAACCTATCTCTTGTTAAGAAGGGAAGAAAACTGCTTATAAAAGTTTCAGGATCATTTTTAATCACATAAATGGGAAGACCCACATAAAGTTTGCTTGCAGGAGGGTATCAATTTTATTAGAAAAAATACTTAATTGTAAGAAATTTACAAAAACTTTACACTACTAGAATAGGATACACACTCAAACACTTGCCCAGTGTCTTTATATAGTATTTCAGTGAAGTTCTATGCATTCAGAGCAGCTCTTTTGAAGCTATGCTGGAGCATAAGTTAGGTTTTTACACTCACTCACTCTAATTACGCATTTATGCCCTTATCTATCATATAGAAGGGGGCAAAACTATTGCAGAGTCAAAAATAGAAAGTCAATTAACTTTATGGGATGTTGTTAGTAATTTAATGTGTACAGTCTGTTACTTATATACTCTAGTGTTGTATAGTACACACTAAACACACATACATATACACACAGAAACACACATATATACACACATAGACACACACATACTAAAAACCATGCTGCTTATAACTAACATAACAGGAAGCAAACTAAAGAGGGAAATGTAGTCTGTTTTCTATAAAAGGGCAAAAGTAAAGTAATTAACTATGGTAAATAAGCACAACTAACAGTACTTAATGTCATTAAGGACAACTTTAATATATGCTATTTAGTTTTGCTGATATTACTAAAATGGATACATATTGGCCCAGTTCTCAGTTTTCTGTTTAAGTAGCACAACAGCCTGTGCATTATAAAAATAAGTCAGAAAGATCAACCAGGAAGATCCCCCTGGGGAAGGTAGCTGGAGACAATTATAACAGATCTGGATGGCATTTCTTTGATCTTTTTCATGTTCACACAGGAGGAAAACTGAAACAGGAATAAAATAATGAAGTTAATTATCATAGATAGTATCAGAGGTGACTACTTTTAGAGGCTTAAAGAAAGGATATAGGGGTATTCAGTACACCCCAGTGTGTATTTAAGAGAATGTATAAAGATTTATGAGTTTTGATAAACAAGCCAAAAATGTTGAGCTTTTAAAGATAGAATTCTCAAAGGAACATGCACAGTTCTTGTTAGATATGACTCCTAACAGGTTCACTTTATTTTATTTTTATGTTCCCTATATTCTGCCTAAGTCTGAGACATGAGGGCAACTGATTGGTTAATAATCTTCAACCCTGCTGTTACTGGACCATTTTACAAATCTTGACTCTAACCCATCATATTTACCTTAGGCAAATTATTTCTCTTTGTACCTCCACATCTTTATCTGCTAAATATGGAGGATTGTATTTCCCAGACTCATACAGTTAAAGTGAGAATAAATTGAGATATATGTGTTATACTCAGAGAAGTGTCTGGCATTTAGCACATTTTATGGTAATATTATCATTAAATTTCAGATGATTCTGAGATAGCATTGTGCACATACAAAGTAATTCTATTAATTTTGTACGGAGGAAAAATCGATGCCTTGCTAATGATTGCCTCTGTATCTCTGCCTGTTCTTGCTTGCTGATCCTCATGTACATACAATCATTTTTAAAGAAGACTTAGATAGGTTTATTATTCAGTGATCACTTCTGGAATCACACTATTCCTACTTAATCGTGTACGGCTGAATGCTACCAGGCTACATAAGTCTCCTGCTATTGTATATGAGTTGTATGTATTTTCAGATAATTTTATGTGTGTTTGTTCTCTCATGTGCAGCTGTAATTTCCTAAATGGCAAAGAGAACACAGCAGGTGTCTGACAATGTTTACTTATAAGCAAATAAAAATGTAATGGTAAAAGGTTGCCAAATATCTTATTAATATTCTATCTAGTCCTAGTTCCCCAAAAGGTAACTGATAATATCCATGACTAAATTTCAATTCCCCAAATGCCTTCTGTCTCTTTAGTATCATTCTCATTTTATTTAGACTGAATTGTCAATATTTCCTAAGTATTTTTACCATTTCTTAAGATATAAGAATAATCAATTCATCTAATGTTTCTCACAAAGAATTTTTAGACATTTCCCCAATAAACGTCTATATTAACTAAAAGAACATTAAATAAAGTACAAAGTTACCTTGTCATGTCTCGGCAAAGCAATTTTGCATTCGCTAAAGGATGATTTTTCATATTACTTAACAACTCTGACTGTGCAATTGAAATTCTGAATATGATAAATGTTTTACACTCAAGGCTCATTTCATTATACAGTAGTCAGTTTAAATGGGATTTCCGAACAAGGTATTTTTAGGAAATGCAGAGTACAGGAAAAAGCTGAGTATATTACACAATTTAAATATTTATCGAAGCTTTTCTACCAAGACAACATTTGGGTGATATCTCGCTGAAATAGCAACATAGAAGAGGAAATAGCGGTAAGTAGATGGCGGATCATCTATGTGGAAAGCAGAGCACCTGGGGTGCTAGTGATCGACTCATTCACAATGTCCTTATATTGGAGATTGGAAGGAAAGGTTTCTCTTCCCCCCCTTAAGAGAAGTATCACCTTGCTTCGGATTGTACCATTATGTCTGAATGCTTCTTGGATGTGTGTGTGTCAGGGAGGTTGGTAGGTGTGTTTCTACTCATATTGAATTCCTAACCTCCTTCTCTTAACATTATGATCTTTCTAGTTGGGCTAATCTATTCCATAGCTTATGCATTTAAATCCACTTGAATGACTTTATTTCTAGCCCTCAGATCCCTCTCTTTACTATATCAAACTACTCAAAAACAGAACAGCCATATCCATCACGTTTTCCCTCATCCCAGCTTCCTTTCCAGAGTTTTGATGGTTAATGGTGCCACTCTGCTCTCAGTCATATAAGTCCTGAGGAAAGCTGCATAAAATCCTGCCTTTATTGCTACTGATTCCGTCTTACAAGGAAATCATAAAATCTTTTATCTGCAGAGCCACCACTCTTGCACCTTAAAAAACTTCAGATTATTGACCATGTATTCTTAGCATGTATGAATCTCTATTTACATGATATCCTTCAGAAAACAGACATGGATTCCCATCAATGGTATATCTGAAACCCAGGGAAGAAATGACACCTGTTTCTACTGCATGTACTGGCTTTTTGGGACCTTAGTCAATTTGGATGCATACCTTCCTAGGCCTGGATGGAGTGGGGAAAGGCTTGGACTTCCCACAGGGCAGGGATCCCTGACTGCCCTCAAGAAGGGAGGGGCAGGGAAGAGGGGAAGTGGGGGAGTGGAAGGGGAATGGGAGGAGGGGAAGTGAGGGAGCAGGAGGGGAATGGGAGGAGGGGAGGAGGTGTAAACTTTTGAATGGAAAAATATAAAAAAGAAACAAACCTCTGGGGAAAAAAAAGAATGGCTAGTGCTCACACAAAGAGAAGGATCAGTTCAATTACCTTTAAGGCTCAAAATATTTGAGCCATAGCCCACTCCTGTGGCTTGAGGCTTGTTCCCACACTTTTTGTCACTATTCTTACTCTAAGAAAGGTGACCTTGCTACAGTTCTTCATTCCAAAATTCACTGCCACAAATGTTCCACTCTGACAGGAATAGTTTTTGCTCTCTCTTTCCCCTCAGGCGATTACTCTATAACCCCCCTCTTCTATTTCATCGTTGACTCCCAAATATCTAGGAAAATCTCCCAAATATCTAGGGCTGGCATAGTTTACTCTGACATGTTCTTGTAACAATGTGGTTTTAATCAATAGCCCTCATCTAAAATGCAAATATAATGTTAGGAACAAATTTCCATGTATTTCTTTCTCTAAATACTAATCTCCATTGGTTTGGTTATTTAGAACAACACAAGCAGAGCATAGCACTCACACTACATGAGCATACCTGGGAAAAGAAGTGGCACTCAATAATATGTGATGCACAAATGAAGGAGGAGATACTGAAACATCGGCTATATGTTCTTCTTAACATAATGGTTATCCAAAACCACACATACCAATCATGAAGCCACTTCTTTTGAGATTTTCATCTCTGGATTGATTTTGAAAGGAAATCTATTTCCAGACAATTAAAGTAAAACACTGACAAGGCTGTAGCCATGAGTACAGTGAAGCCCTTTGATAATAACACTTGATGTGTGCTGAAGCAGCCCATTAGGGATGGGTTGTGTACACTTAATCCAAAGGAATCTTCTAGCCCTTTTAGCAGCTGTTCACATGGCTCCAGCTCTGCCCTTCAGCCTCTCCTAAATCAGGATTCCCCAGCTGTCTGAGCTTCCCGTAAACTCTTTCACTTAACCACCTCCAAGCCAGCATTCCCTGCATCTAGTCACACCTTTTCAAGGGTAATTTCTCTATTTCTTTCTCTTAGTTTTCAGGATATGAAAGTTTAAAGGGTGTGTCACATTACAGCTTCTTCTCACTTTTGCAATTGCTGTAGTAAACCTCCCTTGTTCTATTTACTCACTAATTAGTTTATAATACTTCAATCCAAGATATCAGGAAAAAAAGGTTACCTACTCAATTTTCTTTTGATGAAAATTCTTGGACAGCTCTAAATTTGTGATTATTCTTATTTTTTTGAATTCATCTTTGCACACTTTCCAAGGTGAAACTCTGAGCGGAGAAAGTGTGAGGATTACCTTGCCCTTTAAGTCAGTTCTTGGGCTAAGGACTACTGTTACTGCAATCCGATAGAGGAGACAAGTTGTGTGCAAATAAAGATGAGTGCCAGGAATGGGCAAAAAGCGGCTGATGTTCATACCCTTTTATAGCCCTCATTCTGTGGCAGTCTTAGCCGAAAAAGGAGGAAGTGAATCAAGAGTAATTTAAAACACAAAAGGAAAAAACCCAAACCGAAAGCGAAGGATATGGTGGAAATAGTGAAAGAGCAAGGCTCTTTCTTTCTTTCTTTCTTTCTTTCTTTCTTTCTTTCTTTCTTTCTTTCTTTCTTTCTTTCTTTCTTTCTTTCTTTCTTTCCAGTAGCCAGGAAGAGCATAAAGCACTGCCATGCTAACTGTCTTTAATCAATACTAGTCCGTTTGCAACTCACAATTTTATGAGTAAAAGTAAATACATCAAAGAGCAGAAGATAAATCATTGAATAATTGCATATGCATTGCTCACTATTGTTTTATTCATGTATTGTTTTAGCATTTAGTAAACAGAAGCTAAAAGCATGAAATTCAAACAACTGTTTTTCTGAAAAATTTTAATGTTATCTCTCTTCAAAACCCATTCAACTATCTGCACTTTCTTTTTATTACAGGGATAAACATTGACTTTAGTGATGCATTTTAATATTTTCCTATTATTCAGAACAACCGTATTTTTCTACTTACACAGATAAATATATGAACTAAAATGAAGTGACTAATTACAACAGAGGCAAAAGCTCTTTCTTTTTTTTTACTTACATGAACGTAAGACTAGATATGTAAGTATGACTAGTCCATGATAAATTACAGCTTTCTAAACTGGGATAAAAGCCACTTTTATTACACATTAAATTTATAGAAAATTAATGCCTTAAAAGAATATATGAATGAAAATATTTAATTAGCCATTCTGAACAGGTCATTTATGAAAAGTGAAAACAAAAATAAAAAAGTATTTTATTAGCTTGTCAGAGGTATGCCAACTCCATCTTTGTTAAAGGACAATCATCCGTACTCTCTCACTTTCCCATAGTGAAGACCAAGGTTTGTGTGTCATCGTTAAGTGAAAGTGAGGCAATGAGGACTACTGAGAACTCAACAACAATGGCACTGGGTTTTTGATCCTGCTGCACGGACTGGCTTTGGGGGAGTCTGGGCAGTTTGGATGCTCAACTTGCTGGACTTGGATGGAGGTGGGCGGTCCTTGGACTTCCCACAGGTCAGGGAACCCTGATTGCTCTTCAAGCTGATGGGGGAGAGGGACTTGATTGGGTGAGGGGGAGGGAAATGGGAGGCGGTGGCGGGGAGGAGGCAGAGATCCTTAATAAATAAATTAAAAAAAAAGGAAGTGAGGCAGTGATACAGAAGGCAAAAGATAGTAAAGAGATCTGTCAGAAACATCTCTAAATTCCATCTGGATTGGTAAGAATGCTTGCTTTCCCATGCTTAGTTGTATATATACATTGCAAAGCCCAGTATAAGGATGACAGGATGACAGAAAAAACAAAATTCAAAAGAACAAAAGCATTCTCTTAAACAGAAAGGGTAGTGAGGAGCAGAGACTAGCCTTGATCTCAAATCAAGGATGACTTTGAATTTCTGAGGCTTTTGCTACCACTTCCAAAATGCTGTCATTACAGGCATACACCATCATTCTCAGTTTATGCAGGGCTGGAAATGCATACTAGGGTTTTATGAATACTACGCAAATTCATTCTTTACCTATGGAAATCCTAAGACGTTTTGAATGAATGAAGTAAAACTAAACAAAATTTCCAGTATAAGTATCTTAAAACTGCAGACTACAAGAAAGACATGAACTACGATGACAGAATACTGCCCTTTGGTTTCTCAATGGGTCTGGGGTGCAGGAGGCCGGTAAGAAATTTTTACAAATAAATCACCAAGCAATTTTGTTTTCTCACTTTCATTTACACATCAGGAATTGTTTCTCTACAGTTTCATATTCTCTTATACACTGGAGCTAAAACTATTGTTGCTACTTTTGTTTCTTTCTTTTGAAATATTCAGGACAATAATCACAACTGAGGAAAGATAAAGACTATGTGCCTTGGGTATTAATAAGTCTTTTCGAATCTCAGTCTTGCTTATGAAAGCAACTTTAATATTATGATACATGGAGAACAGAAGTTTTATCTTAAAACTTTTTTCAAAAAAGGTGAACTTAAGAATTTTACCTCTTAGTTTTGAAACTATACTTATATATGAATGTTCATAAATGGTAGGGTTTTTTTCTCTGAGATGTTTCTTTTTTTTCCGCCTCCTCCCAGCCTCCCATTTCCCTCCCCCTCCTCCCACCCTTCTCCCCCTCCCCGCACGAACCTAAAATGACCCTATCCTATAGCAACACTGACGAATATCTTGCATATCACCATAGAACCTTCATCTGGTGATGGATGGAGAGAGACAGAGACCCACACTGGAGCACTGGACTGAGCTCTCAAGGTCCCAATGAGGAGCAGAAGGAGGGAGAACATGAGCAAAGAAGTTGAGATGTTTCTTTTTTAATATCCAGTAACTGAGAGTTTGGATTTTTATATAGACTTTCAGAATAATTTTGTATTTGACACAAGTAGTCCAATAGTATAAATTTGGCAAAATAAATTTATAACACTATAACATTGTCATTTTAACTTTCATATATGTAATAAAATGAACCTTTGGAAGCACAAAGGTGTTTCAGTATTGTATAGGATAAAAACGTAGGAAAGTTAAACAGAGGTTTTGACGGGAAGGAATACTAGAGCTATAACTCAAGGCTCTGTGCATACTAGGCAAGCACTAGATCACTGGTCATACACAAGACTGTAATGTATGTTTTAAGTACAGAAACTGCAATGAGCACATTGTGTTTATTTCCTTGTTTGTTTGTTTTTGAAAATTCCTATGCTGCATAGGGCATGATCCACAAAAGGATTTATTTTAATGACATTCTGCTAGCAAATATGGTTGCACTGAATAGAAAAAAAGAAGTTACTTCCCATATTTGGTGTTACGACATTTCAAAAAAAAATTTCTAATATAGACACATTGCCTTGATAACAGAACACACACCTCTGAGGCTAAAGTTGGTCTTTGTGGGACAAGAAACCATTGCCTTCCTCTGAATCCAATCAAAATCTGTACTGTATAATAATAAACAATAAAAAATGTCATCATTGTAATTTGGCTACCCTTCAAATGGCGTACTGTGTATATATGAAATAACTGCAACCCCTCCATTAACTGAATTTGACATCACTTTAATCAATGTATCTTTTCAGAATTAAAAGCAGAAATGTCAAATTCCTACTTCTGTAAATTCTTTTAGTTTTTGAATCTGCATTATATAAAAGTTAGCCTTTGTAAAAGAATTTATGCTTTATAGAAATATAACCAACGGTTTGCTTTAAAATTTAGCTTTTAAAAGATACAATCCAAACAGATATTTCAAATTAGAAGTGATGCCCAATGAAATTATTGAAGCTTCATTTATATGGACTTCTGCCAAGGCTCTACTTCTATGTTAATCACTTCATGTTACATTTCTTGAAAGAACTTGCCCAAACTTGTAATCTTGGGCCACATGAATCCTGAATTTGCTCTTTCCTTCATGGTTCATATTATCTTCTGGCGATATTGGTTAGTTGTTTTTAATTTCTTATAATCAATATGTGATTAAATAGAAATTAAATTATGAAATAAAATTACTTTAAAGAAAAGATTAGGTTACAATTAAATTTCAAACAGTCCCCCAAGTTTCCTAAGGAAGACTCTTTGAATGTACCCTGTCATTAAATAAAATGGTATGTACTCTACAGAAAAATACATTTTCATACCCAAATACTATTTTTTTGAATTTGTAACAAAAATCATTGATGAAAATATGGTAAGTCATGCTTAATAATTTAGAAAAGTTGGTTAGAAGCTGCAAGCAAAATGGGAGGTGTTTGTTTAAGCATTTTCTTCTACTCTTAGTTAAGGCTATATGATGCAAGGTACATCCTCCTTTAAAAAAAAAGAGAAAGGATTGCCTTTGGTAGTTGGGAGCATGGGGGTGGGGGTGGGGGAAGGGGAAGGGGAGAGGGGGAGAGAGAAGAGTGAAGGGGAGGGTTGGGGAGAGCTTGGGGGAGTGGGATGGTTGAGATGGAGGAAGGACAGATATGGGAGCAGGGAAGGACTTATTTTAATTAAGGGAGCCATTTTGGGGTTGGCAAGAGGCTTGGCTCTAGAAGGGTTCCCAGGAGTCCATGGGGATGTCCCCAGCTAGGACCCTGGGCAGTGGAGGAGAGGGTGCCTGAACTGGCCTTGCCCCATAATCAGACTGATGACTATCTTGAATATCACCATACAACCTTTGTCCTGCGACAGATGGAGATAGAGACAGAGACCCATATTGGAACACTGGATTGAGCTCCCAACGTCCAGTTGAAGAGCAGAAGGAGGGAGAATATGAGCAAGGAAGTCAGGACCACAAGGGTTTGGTCCACTCACTGAGACAGTGTGCCTGAGCTAATGGGAGCTCACCAAGGCCAGCTGGACAGGGATTGAACAAGCATGTGAGCAAAATGGACTCTCTGAATGTGGCTGACAACTGGGGCAGATTGAGAATCCAATGATAATGGCACTGGAATTTGTTTCTATTGCATGTACTGGCTTTTTGGGATCCTATTCTATTCGGATGCATACCTTCCTAAGCCTGGATGGAGGGGGTGAGGGCCTTGGACTTCCCATAGGGCAGGGTACCCTGCCCTCTCTTAGGACTGGAGGGGGAGAGTGGGAGGGTGAGTGGGGGAGCAGTAGGGAAATGGGAGGAAGGGAGGAAGTGGAAATTTGACTGGTGTTATTTATAAATTAGTAAAAAATAATCTGCTGAAAAAAAAAGAGAAAAGAATAAAAAACTTGTGTTTTCTGAGAGAGTGAAGATATCAATTAGTATTACTAATCTACACAAATAGTTAAGTATTTGGAAGCCTAATTCACAAGCAGTAATGATTTCAAATGGGAGAAAGGAGCAAGGAGGGAGGGAAGCAAGGAGATGGGGGAGATGCAACAGTATGGAAAGTAGTAGCTAAACTAAAAACTATGGACACACTATAAGGAATCATTTGCATGTAACTTAAAAATAAAATCGAATAATAAATTTTAAAATGATATTTTGAATGCCCCAAAACTTAATCTACAGGAATAAAATATAAAGCTGTTATTCTGTGCATTTTTGTTTTAATACTGGCTAGTTTCAATAGTGTCAACCAACATCTCTTTTCTTAAATAAATTATATTTAAACATAATGTTCCATAGACATTTTAAAATAAATGAATAATATCTATATAACATATATTGTATTTTCCATAATGATATTATATAAAGGAGACAGTCAAAGCCTCTCATTAAATTACAAAGTATATCATCAATTAAAAAAGGCTTCTCTTCTCTCAGTTAACATGCCCTTAAGAAATGCTGCAATTAAAATTCTAAATGATATCTTTGTTAGACGTCAAGACAAATTTTGTAATTTAAAAAATTCTGAATCTCTATCTGCAATGAAATATTTGAATAAATATACAAAATTGCATATGTAATTATAAAAGCAAACCCTTGCTTTAACACCACAATCTTTTCTTTTAAACAGCAATGTTTCAAGATTAGAAACTCAACTAAATATGCGTTCAATGTCTTTCATCTACAACACTGTAAATTTTGAAAACAAGTTTCAAATGTCAACACACCCAACTAGTAGTACACTGTTAAAACAGCAAAGGGTTTTTGTGTACTTTAACCCTTAGGACATTTTTTCTTAAACCTATTGTTATACTGCATAAACATTATTTCATGTCTTGGAAATGCTCTATGATAAAAAGCTTTCTTCAAATCCTAAGTATTTTAAAACCCAGTTGACTATCTATGCCAAAGTAAAATATAGGTTTTTCTCTCTTTATTTCAGAATTGCATTTCTAATAGCCTTTCAAAAGAGCCCTGGACACTGGATTGTTATTTTTGGTTTTGAAGACTGAATTATTACCAATGAATTATTTCAATAATATTTATAAGTTGCCACAAAACCCATAGAAATAGAAATTAAAATGTGAATTGCTGTATGTGTGTTACAAAGAAAATATGTGCGTGCTACAAGTATTTTGCCTTGTCAGGAAACAGAGTATCTATTCCTTTAGGAAATAACATTGATACAAAATAAATGTCTGAAGGCAACAATCAAAACAAATTGATTGCTCTGAAATGTAGACACATCTATTATATATCAAGACATGTACAATCTCAATTTCTACCACTTTTTTGAGTATGTGCTTGACGGTTTATCTAGAATCCCTGAGTCATTACCTATTTATAAAGATTTCTATTTTCATACTTAATTATAAACTTTGTCCTCATAACTATTTCAGAATGACTAGAGTCCACAAGTCAAAAATAGGGAGAAAATGATAACCTTCATCCATATCTTTGGGATACCATGGTTTCACTGTGAATTATTTTTATATGTTATTTTTGTTGTTATGTTAGTCAATTTTTGCATTCATTAGTAATAACTCATATTTTTAAAACAAATAGGGCATTTTTAAAGAAAGGTCTGATCTAAAATTTTTTCTGAAGGGCTAGGTCACAGTAGACATGAATCACCAAGTGACTTACTCCAAAATAGTATTACAAGCCTTCCAGGTTTTTATTTTGTTTTCAGATCAAGGGACTACCTGATCATTTTGTAGCACAAATTACTCTTGATTATTTGAAGAATAATCATGATGTGACAGAGAATATGATGTTTAAAATATGAAAAATAATTTTGAAAACTTATAAATACAAACTTTATGAATACTTTTACACTTGTCATCTGCCAAAGACAACTTATTTTCTTTGCTTCCCCTTATGTTATGTCAGATAAATCCTTTCCAAACTTTAGGCTTCAGCTATTCACATAGAGAATTAGTGCACTGAGAATACATGTCAGTTCACAACTCTCTACAAAACCATTATGAAGGATGTCAATCAAAATAAAAACAGCTATATAAACTGCTTCACAGCAATCAAGACGGTCTGTTCCATACAATAAAAGCAAGTTATGCATCTATTATTATTATAAGTTTCTTAAACAAGAATGGTGTTGTTTAGTGTATCACAAAGGGCAAGCAAACATCAGTAACGAAACCCCCACAATCCTTCTTCATATCTACTGAAAAGATTCCACAGTGTGAAACACATATGCTTGAATATGGATGGAAAAGTACACAGAAGACCAAATTTATGCTTCTTCATAAGCTACTGTAATAAGTTTAAATCAATCTGCCTACTCAGTGAGCTTGTCACAAGCTGAAAGTCATGCCACAGTTAAGATATTTTTAGTCACTTTGTACTTACAACAGTCTTCAACTTCTTCCCACCAAAGCATTTGGAAGAAAAAGTATATATCAAGGCAGGGAAAGAAATCTTGGTAAAAGTTTCTCTCAGTTTTATTGCTCCAGCAGTCTTAGGTACGGTGAGATGTCAGTAAACTTCAGCAGCCTTGAAAAAAATAGCACTTCGACTTTTCCTATTCGTTTTTTCTATAAAGGCTATTGCCTTCAAGAGCTGAGTCCTGTAGAGGGAAAGTGAGTAAGCCCAACACTGAGTGAGTCAACATAGTAACTGATGCCAGGATTCTGTAGAGGCCTCTGGATATTTCAAATTCCAGGACCTGCGCACAAGCAAGTGACCCGCCTTTTCTCTCAAGTTGCTTTCCCATAATAGGACTGCCCATGGACACTACATATAAGGCTGTGCTTCCAGCATGGCAAGCTCTGTGAATTCAAATAATGTTCAACTGTGTTCTGATTCACGTCCAAACCAGAATAGCACAAGGGACACAGTCTTGCTCTCAAAGTCCCCTAGACATAAAAACTCATCAGTACAAAGCTGTCACAATATTTTCAGTAACTTTTATGCTAATTTCTAAAACAACAAAGCAAAAAGTCCTGATGCAAAATTAACTTTTAAATGCCCTTTTTTTTTTTGGCTCCCTTCTTAGCACACCCAAAATGTCACCCTTCTGGACAACAAAAACTGCCCAGAATAATTTATTCATTTGTAACCTATTTGTTGTTTACCAAAACTAATTTGTACCCTTGGGACCCAATCAAAATCATGCATTGATGATGCCAACACTTTGAATAAGAGAAGCAGCAGCAGAATAGAACAGCTGAGTTCTGAAGGCAGAATGTGAGTAGGTCTCAGGGAACAAAGTTTATGCTAAAATAAAGAACACTCTTAATGGGAAGGAGAATTCTTTCCAAAATACTAAATTTCAGTTGTGAGTTAAGACTATTTTCTTCAAATTCTACTGCCAGAATTATTAAATCCAGCCTATGAAATATTGAGCTACTGATGACTTAATGGTTCCACAAAAAGCTATAATACTAAATATACAGAATTGTAATATATTATCCAATATTTTTGTAAATCATTCTTAGTCAACAGGAACAGTCATATTCTTTTTTATTATTTATGCATTACTCATCAAAAATTTGCAAGAGACTTTAGTAATATACTTTGAGAAAGATTTTTTTTACAATTATAATCATCATCCTTGAATTGTTTCAGTATTTTAGATCAGGTTTAACTTTTGTAAATTAAATAATATTACTAGAGAGAGAGAAAAAATGAGAGAGGAGTATAATGTATGTTACAGGCATGTGTGATATCACTTTCTTCACCCCAAAATGGTCTATTCTGTTTTCATAGCTCATGTGTTCCATTCCTTCATATCTATTCTTGTCTTTTCATCGTTACCTTTCAACTTTTGTGACCCCACTCCCAGCCCAATACATACAAATTTAGATTTTAAGGCAAGAAGACATGACATATTTGTCCTTTTGAGTCCGACTCATTTTGCTTCACACAATGCTTTTCATTTCTGCCCAGTTTTCTCTAAATATCATGATTTCATTTTTCCCTATAAACATTAACATTTCATTGTATACATATGTATTTGTTTTATCAATCATGATAAAACATTTTTCCATTGTTGCTAAGACTTTTCTCATACTATCTCTTTATATTCATACCACTTACTCTCCTCAATCACCCTGAAAGCTAGTCACAACTAATTTGTCTTCCACCTTTCTTACTTTGCCAATTTAAGAATGTTATAGAAATTTAACCACTCAATTTGTGACTTTTTTGCGACTGCCTTTTTCACACAGAATTGTGTCATGAATTGCTATTTATGTTCTTATCAATAGCTTCCTACAACTATATCTGAGTAATGTATCTATCTATGGCTGTTCTGTGGTTGGTTTATCCATTTATCAACATTTAGGACATTTCAGATATTCCAAATTTTGACCAGTACATATAAAGCTGCCAAAACAGCCATGTAAAGTTTGTTTATCTATTTATTTATTTATTTATTTATTAAAGATTTCTGTCTCTTCCCCGCCACCGCCTCCCATTTCCCTCCCCCTCCCCCAACCAAGTCCCCCTCCCACGTCAGCCCAAAGAGCAATCAGGGTTCCCTGCCCTGTGGGAAGTCCAAGGACCACCCAACTCCATCAAGGTCTAGTAAGGTAAGCATCCAAACTGCCTAGGCTCCCACAAAGTCAGTACGTGCAGTAGGATCAAAAACCCATTTCCATTGTTCTTGAGTTCTCAGTAGTCCTCATTGTCTGCTATGTTCAGCAAGTCCGGTTTTATCCCATGCTTTTTGAGACCCAGACCAGCTGGCCTTGGTGAGTTCCCGATAGAACATCCCCATTGTCTCAGTGTGTGGGTGCACCCCTCGCGGTCATGAGTTCCTTGCTCGTTCTCTCTCTCCTTCTGCTCCTGATTTGGACCTTGGGATTTCTGTCCGGTGCTCCAATGCGGGTCTCTGCCTCTGTCTCCTTTCATCACCTGATGAAGGTTAATATTCAGGAGGATGCCTATATGTTTTTCTTTGGGTTCTCCTTATTTAGCTTCTCTAGGATCACTAATTATAGGCTCAATGTCCTTTATTTATGGCTAGAAACAAAATAGGAGTGAGTACATCCCATGTTCCCCTTTTTGGGTCTGGTTTACCTCACTCAGGATAGTGTTTTCCATTTCCATCCATTTGCATGCAAAATTCAAGAAGTCCTTGTTTTTTACTGCTGAGTAGTACTCTAATATGTATATATTCCATACTTTCTTCATCCATTCTTCCATTGAAGGGCATCTAGGTTGTTTCCAGGTTCTGGCTATTACAAACAATGCTGCTATGAACATAGTTGAGCATATACTTTTGTTGTATGATAGGGCATCTCTTGGGTATATTCAGAAATTTTTAAGTCAGAATTAATACTCAAGAGTATAATTACTTAGCATTTTAACAAATGAGTATCTAACTTATTAAAGATAATAGCAAAGTTATTGAAGTATTTTATACCGCTCAGTAGTGTGTTTAACGCAGTTTCTTCAAATTCTCACCATTATTTGGTGTTCTCAAATTCTGAGTTAATTGTTTTTAACTTCTAAATGTAGAAGAACATAATGATAATCATAATATCAGTTTTTCTAATGAATAATGTTATCAAACTGCTTTCAATGTACTCTTTTAAAACTATATTTGGGGGGGAACATTTAGATATAATATTAAAATTCTTAAATCCCAGTTCCCTCTCTCTCCCCTTGTACCATTCCTTCCACTTACCATTCAGCACCTCACCCCCCATCTACTCCAAGATAAGGTAAGGCACATTACTTTAGGCCCTCCCTACTATATCTAGACTGAGCAAAGTATTGATCCAAAGAGAATAGATTCGCAAAAAGCCAAGTACATGCAGTAGGAATAAATCCTGGTGCCCCTCAGTCTGCCCCAACCATGCAACTGTTAACCACATTCAGGGGTACTAGTTTGGACGAAATTTTGCTCCTTCCCTGTCAGGCTGGAGTTAGTGAGCTCCCATTAGCTCAGGGAGACTGTTTCAGTGGGTGTCCTTATCATGGTCTTGACCTCTTTGCTCATATTTCACGTCTCCCACTCTTCAACTGAAATTTGAAAGCTCAGCCCAGTGCTCTGCTATGGGCCTCTGCCTCTGTTTCCATAAGTTGCTGGATGAAGGTTCTATGATGACAAGTCTGACTACAGGGCAAGGCCAGTTCAGGCCCCCTCTCCTTAGGGTCTTAGGGTCTTAGCTGGTGTCTTCCTTGTGGATTCCTGGATATTTCTCTAGAGCCAGGTTTCTTGCTAGCCTTACAATGGCTCCTTCAATCAAGATATCTCTTTCCTTGCTCTCATCTCTGTCCTTCCTCCATCTCGACTATCCTGTTCCCTCAAGTTCTCTTCCTTCTCCCCTTCTCCCTTTTCTTTCTCTTCTTCTGTCCCTTCTCCTCCTACCCCGTGCTCCTAATTTTGTCAGGTGATCTTGTCTATTTAGACTTTCTAGGTGGATCTATATATGTTTTTCTTTGGTTCACCTTGTTACCTATCTTCTCTAGGATCATGAACTATAGGCTCAACGTACTTTGTTTATATCTAGTATCCACATATGAATGAGTACATATCATATTTATCTTTTTGGGTCTGGGTTACCTCACTCAGGATGGTGTTTTCTAGTTCCATCCATTTGAATGCAAATTTCAAGATGTCATTGTTTTTTACTCTTGAGTATACGCTAATGTGTAAATATGCCACATTTTATTTATCCATTTATCGGTTGAGGGGCATCTAGGTTGCTTCCAGGTTCTGGCTATTACAAATAATGTTGCTATGAATATAGCTGAACAAATGTCTTTGTAGTGTAATTGAGCATCTTTGTATTGCTGGTTCCTGAGGTAGGTTAATTCTTAAAATTTTTAAGTGTTCACTATGGTATTATTGACTTTTGATGTAGTATCTCATGGTAGAGTTACAGAATTTATTCAAATTTGTTAAGCCAAACTTTACATTAATTAACAGTTCATTATTTTCCCTTTCTCCTGAATAAACACTTCAAAGAAGTGTCTAAACATAACATTTGTCCATTCTTTAATTGGGTACCTGGGGGTTATCATTTGTTTATTTTATGTTGAAATGCAAGAACTCATTATATTTTCTAGACGCGAGCAATTTGTCAGACATTGATTAAAAATACATTCTATAATTTCTGTTTTCTTAGTCTTATCATAGTATTTATTAAACAAAAGTTATAAGTTTTGCTAACATATGGCTTATTGAATATTTTCTTTTATGGGAAATACTTTAAATATATTAACTAATAACTATTGACCATTCCTTGTATCAGAAAAGTTTTCTTAATTTTTCTATTTGCATTTAGATCTATAATTCAGTTTGAATTAAATTTTGTATTTGAATGGTGGTTAGGTTGAGGGCGTTCATTTTTTTCTTATAATAGTCTAATTGCTCTACAACTACATGTTGAAAAGGTTATCATTCCTCCATTGACTTGCTCTTATAAGATAGTCAAAAACAGTTGGAAATATTCCTGTATGTATAGTTTTAGGAAAACAATTAATGTGTCAAATTTTCCATTTTACTATCATGTTGGCACATAAAATGTTTCAGATGTTTTAGCATTCCTGATTTTAGATTTGTGGATTGGGATTCTCAGTTTATTGGTTATATATATTACTACATAAAGTAATAGTTAAGAAAAAAAGTTCTAAAGCCAGAATTTTGAAAAAAAAATATAAGAATACACGTAATGAAACAGGGATTCAATTTATATGTAATTAAAATAATCTTAAAAATATAACTAAAACATAGAGCTTAGAAATAGAGTACAGGACCAGCAAGATGAATAGATCTCATTAGGAAGGAAAAATAGAAGAGATACTTATGGATGAATGGTGGGCTAGAATTAGAGGATCAAGGAAGAAGGGGGAAGAGGAAGAGGAGAGAGAAAATACAAGAAGAGATGGCTAAAATTAAGGGCCATATTAGTGGTAGTATGGAAACCTAATACTTTAGAAGCTTCTTTAAAAATACATACAAATAAAATCAACCTAAATAAAATCATAAAATAATGTGGGAGACAGAACTGAGTGCCAACTAGACATTTCTTGTTATCAAATAAAGCTTCCAGTACCTGAACTAGATTACATATAATTGTGATGTTGGCCCAAAGAAAGGATTGAATCAGAATACGCATATATAATTATGATGTTGGCCAAAAGGACTACATTGGAATACTCAGACAAAACAGGTTGTTGCTAAAACTATAGATTGTTCTCCACAAATTGATGACAAGGCCCTATTGCTGAAGACATCGTCACAACACATTGATCATGGAGAAGCTAAGCTGATACATACATAGAACCTTTACACCATATATGTTACCATCTTTGTTACAGGAAGAAGGTACTCTGGACACTATCAAAGGAGAAACAGAATCAACATTTCAGTCACAAACACTTTGTTTTACAATAGAACCATGCCTGCAACATATTGCTAGGGCAATGGTGGCACAAAATTCATGGGAGTAACAAACCAATATCTGATTTGACTTAAGGCCCACCTACAAGATGGAGCCCATATTCAACACTGCTCAGGAGACCAAGAACCTGAGAGTGGATAGCTCAGAAACCTAGGATAAAATTAAATACTACTGTTTCAAGGAATACAGCAATAAAATAATCCTTAATGACATTCTGCTATACTTGCAGATAAGTGTCTTGCTCAGCCATCATCAGAGAAGCTGAGAAGCTTCATCATGCACAAGACGGTAACAAAGAGACCCAGAACCAGCTGATACACAGAGAGGGAGAGGCCTTGAAACACTCGGTTCTAAATGGGCTATCTCTAGTAAATTCCACCTCTCAGGGATCAGGGAAACTTGTGGAAGGGGAGAAAGGATAACAAACAGACTGAGAACATATGAACTCACAGAGATAAGGCGGCATGCATAGGGCCTGTACAGGTCTGCACCAGTTAGGGTCCTAGAGCTAAAATAAGTGGACACATACACCCATCCCTAACCCAGAAAGGATTGACAGTTGAGCCATCTTGGGATGTTCCTTAACTCATAATAATATGTCAGAGCTTATTTTTAAAAAATCATTTATACTTATTTATTTTATGGTACAGTTCCTTTACATATATATTATCGCTGTAGGGCTTTAGGTTTTGTGTTTTTATGGGTTTCTAAATGTGGACAAGGGAGTCTGCATTTATGTTTCTTGTGTCTTTTCTTGGGATCTTTGACTTCTATGTGTTTGTTCTGTTCTATTATGATTTGTTTGTTTTTGTTTTATATTAGTATATTTTACTTATCTATTGTTATTCCTTAAAAGCCTGCTTGTTTTCTAAGGAAAGATAGAAAAGGTGGATACAGATAGGAGGTGAGGTGAGGAGAAACTGGGAGAAGTAAATGAAGGGGAAACCATAAACAGGGTAGAAGGGCAGGAGAGAGGCGGGGAGGGGAGGAGATAAAAATGTAGAGCTCAATAAAAATCAATAAAAAATAAAAAGTAAAAAATCAATTTTCAATAATATAATTGTTTACATATGGATACATCACACAGATCCTTTCAATAAAATAATGCATATATATGTACACTGAATGGACTGATATCTCTATTTTAAATGACTATTTTAGAATATAGTTTTATGATACATACCATAAAATGAATTGGTATTAAACAATAATCTTTGTATCATAACATGGTATATTAATTATAAAGACTGAGTGTGGTAAATATAAAAATGAACTAGGACAGGATTTCTTTAATTGGAAATCCTAAATATGTTGTTTTATGTTGAAGCTGGACAACAGATTTCTAGAATTGTTTTCTAGAACATATTTCTCATAATATTCCTCATAATCCTCATAACATTCTCTTTTCTGTCTTCATTGGCTTTCAAGGGTTCTGATGTTATGAAGTCTTTACTGCTGGTCTTGTAACCTGAGATCTTATTTTTAATTAGTTCCCTTTATTAGGATAGGTGGAACATCAACAGAGGCTTTTATAACATATTCAAATAAGGACGGTTTACTTCTTGTTTCCTATATTTATTTTCCCTGCATTTCTATACTGGCCATAATTTGTTTTTTTTCCTCTCTCTCAGATTTATTTATCTTTCATTTTTTGCTCCTGAGTATTTCATCTGTATGGATATGTATGCAACACATGTCTGCCTAGAGTCTGTGGAGGTCAGAAGAGGGCATCAGATCACTGGGGTTATGAATGGTTGAATGGTTGTTCTCTACCACATGGCTGCTGAGAATTGAAGCAAGATCCTCTGCAAGAGCAAAAAGTAGTCTTAACATAAAACTGCTGACATTTCTATTTCTCCTATTCTCTAGAGCAAATATATCAAGTAAACATGGCATAATAAGTTACAATAAGACAAGGCATATATCCTCATATCAAGGTTGGACAAAGCAACCCAGTAGGAAGAAAAAGGTCCCAAGAGCAGGAAAAAGAGTCAGAGACATCCCCTACTCCCACTGTTAAGAGAACCACAAGAACATAAAGCTGCACACTCAACTGTCACATATATGTAGAGGAATGAATTCAGACCCATCCTTGCTCTGTGTTTGTCACTCTAGTCCCTATGACCTCCATGAGCTCTGGTTAATTGATTCTGTGGCCCTGTTCTCCTGTTGTCCTTGACCACTCTGGATCCTTCGATCCTTCCTACCCGTCTTCTGAGGTATTTCCTGTGTTCCACCTATTGTTTAGTTGTGGGTCTCTGTATCTGCTCCCAACAGTTGCTGGATGAAGCCTCTCTGAGGGTGACCATGCTAGGCCACAGTTCCCTTTTATCACAGAAAAAAGTATCATGTCCTTTCAGGTTTCAGAGACTCTAGAGGAAAATTCTCTGTTGTTTGAATTTTTTTTTTTTGCCTATACACAAATTGCACTTTTTCCTCTGTTAAAGACTTTCTGTTTTATTTATTTTGAGGTTTAACTCTGACTAGTATTTAGCCTTTGTTCACACAGTTCTGTGAAGCTGTAGGGCATTGTCTTCCCCAATATTCTCTTTTTCTCTTTTCATTGCTTTCAAGGGTTCTTGTGTCATGTACCATAAATCTCTGAGGATCAGTTCACTTTTTCTCTGTTTATCTTCTTTCTTGTTCAGTCTGGCTACCTTCTATTGCTCAATCATATACACAAATTCTGCCTTCTGTCTTCTTCACTCTGCTGATGAGGCCATCCAGTCAATAATATTCTGATCATTTTTATTCATTCAATTCTAAAATTTCATGATCTCCATGCTTTTTTCTCTGACATTTTCTGTTTCACTTGTGGTAAATAAGATTTTAATTCCTTTTTACAGCTATTCACTTTGATAAGGCTTTTAAAATAAATTTAAAAAGTTTTACTACATGGCTCTGCCTGATATAAAATTAATAGAGAGACCATGTATAAGGACAATAAATTGTACATTTCCTCCCATTAAATATCATTGCATAAAGAAAGAAATGTACTTAAAATAAGGTACTCAAATGTTTGAGATGGAAAAGATGGTGAACTCATAGAACCTTCATCAAGCAACTGATGGAAGCAGATGCAGAGATACATAGCAAAGCACTTGGCTGAGCTCCCAGAGTCTAATTGAAGGGAGGGAGAAGCATTAATATGAGCAAAGGTGATGGAGGAAGGTCATTGGTTAATTAAATAAAGAAGCTGCTTGCCCTGATAGGTTAAAACATAGGTGGGAGGAGTAAACAGAACAGAATGCTGGGAGGAAGAGGAAGTGAGCTCAGAGACTCAACAGCTCTCCTCTCAGGGGCAGATGCCTCAGAGAGATGCCATCCTCCCCTCTCCCAGGCAGGCACATGCAATGAAGCTCCAACCCAGGATGGACGTAGGCTAGAATTTTCCCAGTAAGACCGGTGCTCACAGATTATTAGAGATGGGTTGATCGGGATATCAGAATTAGCCAGTAAGGGCTAGAGCTAAAGGGCCAAGCTGTGCTTAAAAGAATACAGTGTCCGTGTAATTATTTCGGGTAAAGCTAGCCTTGCGGGCAGTGGGGTTCTGGGAATGCAGCCCCGCCGTATCTATTACAACACAAAGGGGTCAACGCCATGATGGGGATACCCACAGAAACAGCTGACCTGAGCTATTGGGACCTTTTTGACTGTGAACTGACAGCAGGGAAACCTGCATAGGACTAAACTAGGCCCTCTGAATTTGGTTAACAGTTGTGTGGCTGGGGGAATCTGTGGGATCACTGGTAGTGGGACCAGAATTTATTCCTAGTGCTTGAACTGGATTTTTGGAGCTCACTCTCTATGAGGAATACCTTGCTCATCATAGATACAAAGGGGAGGGCTTTGGTCCTGCCTCAAAATGATGTGACAGACTTAGTCTTAACTCTCTAAGGAGTGGATGGGGAGTGGTGGAAAGAGGAGGAAGCATGAGGAGAGGGGGTGTGAGAACTGGAATTGTTATGTAAAATGAGAAAATATTGTTTTTTAAGTAAGTAAATAAAGTAAAAAAGGAAATGATGGTGCACATACTTTCATCTACTAATGTAAACTACAAATAAAAATAAGGAAAGCAGTTGTGCCTTGAATCAATAATTTAAGCTTTATCCTCAAAAGTTATATACAATTACCATATTTATAACATTGAAAATGGCAAAACAATAGAGAAAATTAATAAACCAAAAAGACAGATAATCACAAGGATCCTTCACATTGAGAAAACATCAATAATGGTGACAAAGAGAAAAATGAGAAAACACAAATCCTAATATTAGGAATAAATGAGTGATAAAACTATATATTTTGGAATATGTGAATATGATAATAAGGGAAGAGTATGCACTATTTCACAAAATACTTGACAACTTAGTTGAAAGGGAAGAAGTCACCAGAAAGTTGAAATTTTCATAAATCTTTCATGTGGTAATAATCTGAGTAGTTATATAACTATTAACTAAATAAAAATTATATTTTTTAAAATTTTACAAAATACATGGCCATGCCCAGTTTTATTAGATATTTTTATATCAAACTTTAAAAACTAAATTATACCAATTCTAAAAGAGAAGAAAAACAAACAAGTCTGATAATCTTTGATTAGTTCGGAAATATGAAATAAAAATAGGATTTTATTAAGCCTCAAAAAAAAGTAGAACATTTGACATATTTCTTGGTTGCCCACCAGAACCAGTTAAGACTCTATTACTGAAGACACCACTCTCCTTTGTTTTGAGGAAGGGAAATCAAGCTCTTAATGAGCTGAAGCTTCCTTCTCGCTGGTTATCTTTCATACTACCAGATGGTACTGTTGGGTTATTAGGGGAGAAAAGTTATTAAAGGTCATAACCAGATTGTGAACTCTACACCCTACAATGTAAGCATGCCAGGCAATATGTTCTCACTAGTGCAATAATGGCATGGCTATTGTGGACATAACCAACTGTTGTCAATTTGCTTTGAAGCCTGCTCCGCAATATTTATTCCCCGATACAGCAAACCTCGTCAAAAACCTGTGGCAGTGAGAAAAGCTCAGACTCTAGTAGAGAACTTGCTACTGCACAGTAGCTAAATTTATGTGGCTTCATACTGTTTTCAAAGCATTTGTGATTATACACACAGACAAATGCTACTTCTATCCTTAATCAAAGCTTCTCTTTGGAATGCATTGTTATAATGCAGAAGGTTGTGGTATCTCTAGGTTATGAAAGTAAGTGAAAATTGAGTTGCCCAGCCATAAATAGGGCATTTATTCTACGTCTTCTAAGGTTTCAAGAAACATTATGTAAGAAGGAAGAGAATGAGCCTAAGAACAAGATGATAGGAAGAGGAACTAAGAAAAGTTGTGTTCTGTGTATGGCATAGCCTCACCAGTCATGTTTCCATAGTATCAAAGGATATTAGACCTACACAAGACCATGCCTGTCATTAGTCAATCAAGGATAGGAGATGAGTTCATGGAACTCTCCATATCCACGGTAAACTATTGGTTACTGAGGATTCTGGAAAATAAGTCACTATCTTTAGTTGATTACTCATGTATAAGCCTAGCAGGTTCCAGTGGATTATACCAAACATATGGTCACAATCGTAAGTCCAGTTAAACTTAGTGCATCACTAAAGAAAAAGACATGAATATATATTTTAAAAAACAGAATTGTAGGGCCGTGGAAGAGGGGTTGACTGGTATGGATGAGAGAAGATAAAATGGATTGTGAATCCGTTATATATGTGTATGAAACAGATTTACTAAAAATCATAATTTAAAAAAGAAGTAGTATGATAACCAAAAGGATATAGACAGTACAAAAACTACTGACCAATATTCCATATAAATATTTTTTAAAATTTCCTTTAAAAATTTCATCATACAATAGGGAAATTATTTTCAATGATGTGAATCTCATACAATGTTTAGGGAATCAATAACTGAAAGATATGTTAGGAGAAAAAAAAAACATGATTTGTCAATGAATGAGGTAAAAACATTTGACAAACTTTAAAACCTATCTCTATACCAACTCCCTGAAAAACAGAATTAGAATAGAACTTTCTCAAAATAATAAGGATCATCTACATAAGGTCTAAGATTGACTTCATACTTATTATAAAAGCCCCTGCCAGCACTATTTTCAACAATACAAGAATGTGACTTCTCAGTCTTTTTAATTACTGCCGGATGTTCTAGCAATACAAAGAAACGAAAAAGGACAGTTTATAAAGATTGCAACAAAAGGCATAAAACTTATTCTTACTGCATTTTCATAAGAATAAGAATTACTATTAACTTAAAAATACCTTAGCATTAATAAGTTAAAGAAGCAGGATAGAAGACAAAAATCAGTTATAACAATTTTGCCTTTGGCAAAATACAACACCACTTCATGAGAAAAGCATTAGAGAGATTAGGGATACATGAGACATAGCTAAGCATAATAAAGGGATTTTACAGCAAGCCTACAGACAATAACAAATTAAATAGAGAGAAACTCAAAGCAAACTACTAACATCAAGAACAAGACAAGGTCATCCATTCTCTCCATATCTATTCAATACAGTACTTGATGTCTTAGCTACAATAGCAAGACAACTGAACAAGATCAAGGAGATACAAATCAGAAAGGGAGAAGTCAAAGTATCATTATTTGCAGATGACATAATAGTATACATAAACAATCCAAAGAATTCTACCATTAAGCTCCTACAGCTGATAAACATCTTCAGTTTTGTGGCTGGATACAAGATTAACTAAAAAAAAAAAAAAACAGTAGTCCTCCTTTATACAAATGACAAATGAACTAAGAGAGAAATAAGAAAAACAACATCCATCACAATAACCACAAACTATATAAAATATCTTAAAGTAAACTTAACCAAGCACGTGAAAGACCTGTATCATAAGAACTTAAAGTCCTTGAAGAAAGAAATTGAAGAAGATATCAGAATATAGAAATAACTCCCATGCTTGTGGATGGGTAAAAACAATATATGGAAAATGGTCATCCTACCAAAAGCAATCTACAGATTCAATGTAATCCCCACCGAAATTCCAACACAATTCTTTACAGACCTTGAAAGAACAACACTCAAATTCAAAAAAAAAAAAAACAAAAAAGGATAACCCAAATAATCCTATACATTAAAACAACTAATGGAGGTAGCACCATCTCTAATTTATAGCTGTACAACAGAGCTATAGTTACAAAAAACTGCAATAGACTGACATAAAGCAGATACATTGATAAATGGAATTGAATTGAAGATCAGTCATAAATCTACACACCTATAGACACCTGATTTTTGGTAAAGAAACCAGAAATACATGATGGAAAAAATGCATCTTCAACAAATGGTGTTTCTCTAACTGGATGTCTGCATGTAGAAGAATTCTGGTAGATCTACATTCATCACTCTGCACAAAACTCAAGTCTAAGTGGATCAAATACCTCAACATCAGATAAGACACACTGGCCTTGATAACAGAGTAATTAGGGAATAGCATTGAACACATTAGTACAGGAGACTATTTCCTAAACAGAACACCAATAGCAACAATGGAGGTACTAAGATCGACAATTAATAATTGGTACCTCATGAAATTGAAAAGTTTCAGTCAGGTAAAGGATACTATGAATTGGAAACAATGGCAGCTTACAGAATTGGAAAAGATTCTCACCACCTCCACAGTTGATAAGAGACTAATATCCAGAAATATGTAAAGAACTCAAAAAAGTAGACATCAACAAACCAAACAATTTAATTAAAAAATGGGATACAGATCTAAACTTAGAGTTGATAGGGGAATATCAAAGGTCTGAGAAACAAATATTCATTATACTTAGTCTTCAGGGAAATGTAAATCAAAAGTACTTTGAGATTCTATCTTATACTTGTCAGAAGGACTAAGATCAATAACTTAAGTGACAGCTCATGCTGTCAAGGATGTGGAACAAGGGGAACACGCCTTCATTGCTGGTGAGAGTGAGAACTTGTATAGATATATGGGGGTTACTTGAAAATTTGGAAGTGGATATCCATACCACTCTTGGGCATATACTCAAGGACACTTGTTCAACTATGTTCATAGTGGTTTAATTTATAACCAGAAGCTGGAAACTAGTTGTGCCTCAAATGAAGAACGAATAAAAAAAGGTGACATATATACACAATTATTACTCAGCTTTTAGGGAAAAAAACATAACATTTGCAGGAAAATGGATGAATCAAAAAAAAAAATCATCCTGCATAAGGCACCCCAGACTTAGAAAGACAAATATGGTGTGTTCTCACTTATAAGTGGCTGCTAGCCATTAATAAAGGATGATTATGCTATTATCCACAGACCAAGAGAGTCTAAGAGACCAGGAATATTCTAGGAAGGCACACATGGATCTCCCTGGAAAAAGGAAATAGATTTTGTGGTGGACTGGAAGATATGTGGGGTTGGGAACAGGAATGGTCAGGTGGGGGAGAAAGGTAATGACGAAAGTACAAGGAGATATTACTGGAATAGTGGGGTATTTAGGGCTTGATGTGGAAACCTAGCACAGCAGAAACTTCCTGTACCCTATGAGGGTGACCCTAACAAGGACTCCTAGAAAAGTATGATAAGGTGCCTGATGATCATCCCATCTTCTGTGTCAGGCAAGGCTTCCAGTGTTGGAACTGGGACGTCAGCCCAGCCACAAAATCACAGACCCACACCTGTCCTGGTACAAGATGTGCTGAGGCAATGGTGTTTTGGAACATCTGGGAGTGGCCAACCAAAGACTGGTCTTAACTTGAGGCTCAAGTTACAAAAGGAAGTTTATACAGTACACTGCCTGTATGGCCAGGAACCAGAAACTCGATGGCTCAGAGACCTAGGGTAGAACCAATCACGACTGAGAAAAAAAGACAATGAAATTATTCTAAGGATATTTTGTTATACTCAGATTGACTTCAGAGAGGCTTCTACTGGCAGTTGATGGGAACAGATGCAGAGGACCATACCCAAACATTAAGGGGAGATTTGGGTACCACAGAAGAGGGTGAAGAAAGATTGTTGAAGACAGAAGTCGAGGATACCAGAAGAACAAGGTGCCCATAATCAACTTAGCAGGGCTCATAGGTCCTTACAGAAACTGTATGGTCTTAGCTATGTGCTACTTAGCTATATGCTGTGACTTTTAGCTTGGGAACTTTGGAAAACTCCTACGAGTGGGAGTGGGGTGTCTCTGACTCTTTTTGCTTGCTCTTGGGGCCCTTTTCCTCTTCCTGGGTTGTGTTGTCCAACCTTGATGTAATGGTTTGTGTCTAGTCATATCGCATATTGCTATGTCATGCTCAGATAATATCACTGGAAAGTCTGTTTTCCTGAAGGGAAAACAAGGAACAGTGAGAAGAGTGGTAGGGGGGGTACAGGTGGAGGAATGGGAAGAGTAAAGGAAGAGGAGACTGAAGTCAGGATGTATTGTATGAAAAAAGAATAAATGAAGAGGAAGTAAATATAAATGTCAAAAAATTGTTACATCAAATAATGTCAAGAACACACAGAAATTGACCACTTACAAATTGTTTCTGGGAATACAAAAACAGTACAGCTACTCTAAAGAAAATTTAGCAGCTTTGTAAATGTTTGAAAATACACCCACCATATACAATCAAATTTCATTTAGAAGCATTAGTCACCAAAAAATGAAAACATTTCTAACAGAAACTTTACATGAGTGTTCCCAGTTATGAAAGTAACAAACAGAAACTTGAAAGGTATATTATTTTTTGTGTTTGGGTGAAATGTTCTATAGATATCTGTTAAGTTCATTTGACTCTTGACACATGTTATTTTTCTTATTTCTCTGATAATTTTCTGTCTGGTTGACCTGTCCATTGGTGAGAGTGGAGTGTCAAAGTCTCCTACTTTTAGTGTGTGTGGTTGGATGTGTGATGTAAGTTTTAGCAATGTTTCATTTACATATGTGGGTGCTCTTGTATTAGGGGCATAGATGTTCAGGATTGAGATTGCATCTTGATGACTTGTTCCTGTTATGTCCTTCTCCATCTCTTCTGACTGATTTTAGTTTGAAATCAATTTTGTTAGATATTAGGATAGCTACACCCATTTGTTTCTTAGGTCAATTTGTTTGGAAAACTTTTTCCCAGCTCTTAACCCTGAGGTAATGTCTATCTTTGAGTTTGAGATGTGTTTCTTGTATACAGCAGAGTTCTGGATCCTATTTTCATATCCATTCTCTTAGCCTGTGTCTTTTTTTTTTAATTTTCCAGACAGGGTTTCTCCATAGCTTTTGGTTCCTGTCCTGGAACTAGCTCTTCTAGACCAGGCTGGCCTCGAACTCACAGAGATCCGCCTGTCTCTGCCTCCCGAGTGCTGGGATTAAAGGCGTGCGCCACCACCGCCTGGCTAGCCTGTGTCTTTTTATAGGTGAATTGAGTACATTGGTATTAAGCGATAATGACCAGTGTTTGTTAATTTCAGTTATTTTTTGCTAGTACTGCTTGTGCATTTCTCTTTTTTGGTTATGCTGGTGGGGGGATTATCAGATGCCTGTGTTATTGTGCGTGCAGTTAGCTTCCATGGTTTGGGGGTTTCCTTCTAGTACTTTCTGTAAGGCTGGCTTTGTGGATATGTATTGGCTAAATCTGTTTTTGTTGTCGAATATCTTGTTTTCTCCATCAATGGTGAATGAAAGGTTTGTTGGGTATGGAAGTCTTAGCTTGCATACATGGTCTCTTAGTGTCTGTAGCACATCTATTCAGGATCTTCTCACTTTCATGGTTTCCATTGAGAAGTCGGGTGTAATTCTGATAAGTTTACTAAGGGCCAAGCTTTATTTCCCTCTTGATATATTCTCATCAGAAAGGGGATGAGTCTTATGTGCTTTTTGTTTTCTAATACAATGAAAAGAACAGAAAGAGAAAGGGAATGGAAGGGATGGGGATCGAGAGAACCTCTTGTTTACAAACATATCTGCCAATTTGCCTTTTATCAAATTTCCTAAGAGATTTATGAAGAAATAAAGGGAGAAGGAAAGACAAATGAGAGGTGGAGAAAAAGAGAAAGAGAAAGACCTTGTGTGGAATTGTAGAAAGCTTTAAAAATAACTAAAAATGCACAAATAATGACAATTTATTCTTTTGTTAAACAATTTTACCAAGCCGCATAAACAATATACCCACTGAAGCCTAAAAGTGGTAGCCTGTTATTAAAACTATAGAATCTATTTCATTTGATTTCAAAAATAGTGAGTTTAAATTTTAAAGGTTTGTATAAGTTTCCATCCTAAAGCTTCAATTGATAAAGTTTGGAATTTTTTTTTAATATTATGATGTACCAATTTCAACAGCCCAGAAGAGAGAATAAAATGCAAGATACGAATGAACTTTTAAAGAAAATGGAAGGTTACAGAATTGCCCTTTCAGGAAAACATCAGTTCGAAAATAACAATGACCAATAATGGTTCCTGAAAGCATTAAAAATAAACTAACCAATTTTTGAATGCCAAGTTGATTAATAGCAGCAGTTAACTCCATTACAAATAGTGTTGTATTAATTTCTCATTTTAACCTTTATCACATTTATTTTTTAAATGCCATTCAGGATGTACAAAGAGCAAAAAAAGGAAGCAATTTATGGTTACAGTTATATGCTACTAAATATGAAGTCTTTGTTGATGGACAGGTATGATATAGGATGAAGTAGGGCAAATTTAACATTTTCTCTGTTTCTATACTGCTCTTTTCCCCCTCCCAGTTAGAGCAGCATTTAGAACAATATATTCCCAATTACTATTTCTTGAAACTTATAATGTGGCTGTCATTAACTCATCCTTTTCACAAACATTAAATATTCATTATCTTTGTTGTCATTATTACATATTACATTGGATAATTATTTTAAGATTCAATGAGACTAAGAAAATTACTTTTACTTTACATGTGATTTTTTTTCTTTTATGAGCCTGTTTCCTTTGTTTGTGTAGATCTTAGGTGTCTGACCCCTATCATTTCCTCCTTTTTTGAAGTTATTCTGACATTTCTTACAAAGAAAGATTAGATTAGAATGTTGTAGATTCCTTTGTAGTCTGTTTGTGTGACAAAGTATTTAGTTTTCCCTCACTTTTAAAGAAAATTTTCATTAAAAACAAGATTCCATGTTGGTGGTTTTTATTTTCTGTGTTTTTTTCTAAATTTGCTTTTGTACTAGACTAAAAACTATCACATTTATCATTGTATGTGACTAAATATATAGTATAGAAGTCTTAAGAAATATACACACAGGCACACACACACAAAACACACACTGTCACAATATATCTTTATACAAATAAAGAACATAATGATGACAGAAAGAAAAGATATATAGCCAATGATTTTTCCTGCTCTCAAGCAGGTTAAAGATACACTAACTATAATGTAATTGTTTTATAAGCTTGTGATATATGCACCTGTATTAATGTGAATGCTGATATTATGTTAAATAGCTGAATTCTAAAGGGAAAAATAGTTAAGATGCTACCCCACTTGGCTAAATATATTGCTTTTAGGGTTTTCAATTACTTATAGAATTATTATATTTTCACTTTTAAATTTAGCACCTCAATTTGCTCTAAATAATTAATCATCAGTTTTATGATGCAGGGATTAATGACTAATATTGGAATATAAGCAAGGACCAGTCTTCATTTTACAATATGTACTGTAAAATTGCATACTGAAGAAGAATAATTTTAAAATACAATGATGTATAAGATTAGTGTAATTAAAATGGGTTTTGCAATCACACAAAGTTGTAAGACCCCAAAGGTTTTTATATAAATAATTACAGCTGCATTATTTAAAATTATTTCAGCATAATTTATATACAGTAATTTATATTTTAAAAGTTTTTTATTTTACAATGGAATTTTGTGTGCTATGTTATTTCTCCCTTGCTTATGTTATTTTTTAAATGATGACATCATTACCATAGGCATTTTGTAGATATGAGAAAATGAGACCTAATCTAAATGCAAATCACTGTTAAAATATCAAACATGAGGAAAAGAATAAAACAATAATATTCTGTAGGATGTCCCCAGCATTGGAACATTTAATATGGTAAAGATCCTTATATTTTTCCAAGTCATCTATCGATTTAATGGAAGTTCTATTGACATTGGACAACTACTTTCCACAGACATAGATTTATTATAAACTTTACATGGAAAGATACAAATAGTACAACAGGCAGAGAAGTTTTGACAAAACAGAAGGGATCAGTACACATATGATTAACTTTTCATCAACTTTTCAGTGTTTGTGACAATGCAGAATCAGTGGAGGGAGTGACTTATGGCTCAATAGCACAGAAACAACAAAATGTATCTAACTGAATTTTGATAAAGTTTTAAAAGCAGTTCCATAAATGAAGGCCAGTCTTTCAACGTCTGTGACTTGAACAAGTGGGAATCTGAAAGTAAAGTAAGTAAAGTCGACAAGAAAATAATGTAATACTTAATTTTAGCCTTCCAGCTTATAATTATTTAACCAAGCACTTTATGTTTGGATTGGAGGAGTGCTCTGCAGAAGGGATTTCATGATAAGTACTGTGAACCTGGTAGAATATTATGAGTGGGGAGCTCATGGTCCCTAGCAGAACATAAAAGTTGTTTAGATAATGGGCATGCTGTCAAACTACCTTCTGAATATATATACTTTTACACATTATTTGTGCTGCTCTCAACCATAGAGAAATTTTGTTTTTTTCAGTGGATAGTGGTTAATAAACACACTCTTAATTGGTGAAAATACCAACAATAAGTGGCTGTGTTCAGTCATAGATGACAATCTTATTCCTTTTAAATTTATTTTTTTAAAGCAAAGGACACTGTCACCAAGACAAAAAGGCAACCTACGGACTGGGAGAAGATCTTTACCAACCCCGTAACAGACAAAGGTCTGATCTCCAAAATATATAGAGAACTCAGGAAACTAGACTTTAAAATGCTAATTAACCCAATTAAAAAATGGGGCACTGAAATGAACAGAGAATTCTCAGCAGTGGAAGTTCAAATGGCCAAAAGACACTTAAGGTCATGCTCAACCTCCTTAGTGATCAGGGAAATGCAAATCAAAACAACTTTGAGATATCATCTTACACCTGTCAGAATGGCTAAAATAAAAAACTCCAATGATAGCCTTTGCTGGAGAGGTTGTGGAGGAAGGGGTTCCCTCATCCATTGCTGGTGGGAATGCAAACTTGTGCAACCACTTTGGAAAGCAGTGTTTCGGTTTCTCAGGAAATTCGGGATCAACCTACCCCTGGACCCAGCAATACCACTCCTGGGAATATACCCAAGAGATGCCCTAGCAAACGACAAGAGCATTTGTTCAACTATGTTCATAGCAGTATTATTTGTAATAGCCAGAACCTGGAAACAACCTAGATGCCCTTCAATGGAAGAATGGATGAAGAAAGTGTGGAACATCTACACATTAGAGTACTACGCTGCGGTAAAAAACAATGACTTCTCGAATTTTGCATGCAAATGGATGGAAATAGAAAACACTATCCTGAGTGAGGTAACCCAGACCCAAAAAGATGAATATGGGATGTACTCACTCATAATTGGTTTCTAGCCATAAATAAGGGTCACGGAGTCTACAATGGTGATCCTAAAGAAGCTAAGTAAGAAGGGGAACCAAAGGAAAAACTCATAGTTATCCTCTTGGCTATGGGAAATAGACAAAATTGCCTGGCAGAAAATTGGGATCTTGGGGGTGGGGTGGGAGGAGGGGTAAGGGGAGATGGGGAGAGTTAAGGCAGAAGGGGAGGATGGGGGGAACTTGGGGAAAAAGGAGGATTGGGATAAAGGAAGGTTGGATAAGGGAGCACAGAAGCACAATTCTTAGATAAGGGAGCCACCTTAGGGTTGGCAAGAGCAATTCTAGAGATTAAAGCAAAGGCCTTATACATTCTTTTTTCTTTTTTAAAATTTAATTTATTTTACTTTTAAAAATGAAAACAAACTTTTTTCATTTTACATATGAATCCCAGTTCCCCCTCCCTCCTCTCCTCACATTCCCTCCAACTACCCCCTTACACCACCCCTCATCCAATCCTCAGAGAGGGAAAGGCACATTGCTTTAGGGAAGATTCAACGCCCTCTCTACCATATCTAGGCTGAGCAAGGTATTATGTTCAAACTAGAATAGGTTTCAAAAGGCCAAATACAAGCAGTAGGGATAAATCCTGGTGCTACTGCCAGTGGTCCCTCAGTCTAACCCACCTATACAACTCTCATCCACATTTAGAGAGACTAGTTTGGACCTATGCTGGTTCCTTCTTTGTCCAGCTGGATTTGGGGAGCTCTCCTGAGCTCAATTAACCTGTTTCAGTGGGTGAACCCTAAGAAAAACACACATAGATCCACCTGGAAAGGAAAAATAAACAAGGTTGCCTAACAAAATTGGGAGCTTGGGGGTGGGGTTAGAAGGGATAGAGGAAGGGATAAGGGGAGGGGGAAAGGAGAACTTGAGGGAACTGGATAGTCATGACGGAGGAAGGACAGGGATGAGAACAAGGAAAAGAGATATCTTGATTGCTGAAGCCATTGTGGTGCTACCAAGAAACCTCGCACTAGAGAAATTCCCAGAAATTCACAAGGATGACCCCAGCTAAGACCCTAAGTAATAGAGGAGAGGGTGCTCGAACTGGCCTTGCCCTGCAGTCAGATTGATGAATATCTTAAATGTCACCATAGAACCTTCATCCAGCAGCAACTGATAGAAACAAAGGCAGAGACCCAGAGCAGAGCACTGGGCTGAGCTCCAAAAATCCAGCTGAGGAGTGGGAGGAATGAGAATATGAGCAAGAGGGCAAGACCATGATGGCCTCATACATTCTAAGTGTGTGCTTTGCTATACTCTAGGGCAAATGGTCTCATTTTAAATATCTTGTGATATGTCCAACTCTTTGCTGCATAAGTGAAATTTTCTAAATTCTTCATATATATTATATATATACACTATATATAGTAGTTTTATTGTCAATTTAAATGATACCATTTCTCTACTTAAAAACACAAGTAAAAGCTAGCTCACCATATAATTTGCACACACAGGCATTCAAGCATGTGTACACAGATGAGCACATTGTGAGATCTAAAATTAACCTGTAGATTTCTTTTAAACTCTAGATAGTAGTTACAAAAATGGATTCATTTTAAATAAGTTTGGGAACTGATTTAAAATTAAACTGTCAGCCAGTACCAAATGAATATCCACTACTCTTACATGAAAATTGTTCCATGACAAAACATTCAGCTGGAATAAATTTGTTTCTTCCTGAGTATTTGGAAGACAATATATACTTTTACCTGGAAAGTTATATACATTAGAATTTTTATCTAAAGCCATAACCAGGTGAGTGGAATGTAGTTCTGGAGACCATACTAAATTCGCTTCAAGGCCTGTGCTTATTGGACAACATGTATTTTAGAACTTTGATATACTGACTGGTTTTATATTTCAACTTGACACAAACTGGAGCCATCAGAGAAGAGTCTCAGTTGTGGAAGTGCCTCCATGAAAGCCAGCTGTAAAGGATTTTTTCAGTTAATTATCAATGGGGGAAAGTCCAGCCCATGGTGGGTGCTATGCCTGGGCTGGTGGGCCTGGGTTCTATAAGAAAGCAGGTTGAGTAAGCCTTGAGAAGCAAGACTGTAAGCAGCACCCCATTATGGCCTCTGTATCAGCTCCTACATCCAGGAACCTGCTCTGCTCATGTTCCTATGTT
This sequence comes from Microtus ochrogaster, assembly GCF_000317375.1. Lineage (NCBI taxonomy): Eukaryota > Metazoa > Chordata > Mammalia > Rodentia > Cricetidae > Microtus > Microtus ochrogaster. The sequence goes on along the minus strand of NW_004949169.1, from coordinate 1,212,264 downwards.
GACTTCCTGTATTAAGAAGGCCTCCTGTTGGTTCCCACCTGTTCAGTTCCAAAATAATCACACAACTTTCTTCAGTGATATATAAGCTGAATAAACTCTTTACTCTAGAACTTGCTTTTTGGTCATGGTGTTTCATCACAGCAATAGAAATCCTAAGAAACATTGCTCCCAGCTTAGTGGGGGTATTGCTGTGACAGGCCTTATCATGTTTTTGAGAGGATTGTGAAAGAACTTTGGAACTTTTAGATAGATGAGCCATTTGGTGTTAGGAGTTATGTGGGAGCTTGGAAGATAAAAATGTTGAGAACAGTGCAGAGGACGGAGGCCTGGTTTGTGAAATTTCAGAGGGAACTTTAAAGATGCTATTGGGGCCATTGGGTTTTTGAATTCAGATTCTGTGTTCTGGCTAGCTGGTGTTGAGAAATCAACTGTGATTATCAAGATACCAGAACTATTAAAGCAAAACTTTGCTTTACTGGGATACTTGATGCCGGTTGCTTGGGGTTATAAAATTAGTGAAAAACTAGCACTCCCAGCTCCCATCTGCCCTGACTGAGCTTCCATGTAAAGCTAGAAAATACAGAGGGAATGTATGTTGTTATGTTGTCTTTGAATTATTTGAATGCTGAGGAAGAAAGAACAGCTGCTAAAAAGTCATTTGATTACAAATGCTGCTGGATTAATCCAACCTATATATTTTGAAAATGCCTTGATCAAAATTTAAGTAAAAAGATATGTTATCTTGGAGAAGAAGTTTTGCTCTTGTTTCCGCAGGAAGTGAGACACTGTGGATTCACTCTGCGTTATGAAAAATAAGGATTGATTGAGGTAGAACCCCTGAAAAATCTCTAATGGGAACCAATGGCCCAGATAATCCAACATTTCAGGGGACCTCTGTTGCAGTTTCCTTTGAATTCTACATCCAGAACAGCTTCAAGACTGTTCACTGAGATGATCCAGCCTGTCAGAATGCTTCAGTTAGGACTTCATCATAATCCTAAATTTTCTTTGGGTCCCCATAAGAATATCAGCAGGAGGAAGTAGCCTAGAAAACTATGCCTATAGTACCAAAAAGAATGGATTGGGGGGGGGGGGGAGATGAGGGAAAGAAGGGAAAGGGAATAGGAGGAGAGGAGGAAGGGGAAACTGTGGTCAGAATGTAAAATAAATAAGCAATATTGCCTGAATGGGTTTTAGATGCTTCTTATAGTTTCATAAATCATCAAACACTACTCCCACTCTGTAAATACTATCATTTGATTTATGAAAGTATAAAACTGGATTTCAGTCATTAATCTACCCAAAGTTACTACCAAGATTTTAAAACCTTATTGTACTAAAGTCTAAACCACATCTTCTTATATTTATGAAACCTTATTCTCATATTTATGACACTTACCAGTGGATATTTAAACAATCTCCTAAATTAAATATGGGTCAACCAAAGAACCAAATAATATCTAGGATAAATTAGGGTGTAACACTGCTGAAAACATTTTCTTTATAGATGCCCTAAGCACTCATTCAATATCAGCACATGGTGCTTGTTAAAGAGGTCAAATTCCAGGCACAAAACTATTCTACAAGATGAGAATTTACAATGGAAGAAAAATCCAAGATTGCTTGACTCCACATTAACATTTGAGAAGCACTCTTAAGTGCAACCAGAATTCTCCAGCTGTAGCAAGTGACAGAGAAATATTTAGGCAATCTGAATATTTCATAAGAAAATATGAAAGGTAAATGTCTTCATTTATCTCTTTTAACACTTAAGAAAATTTTTTATAATTATCTGTTAATTTCACTCAAGTTTATAAATTCATGTTTCAGTAGAATAAATATTCCATTCTGATAGATAAATTATTTTAATTAGAAAATATTTTAAAATTCCGTTTTTTAAGTCAACATATATCAGCTAACACAAAGTATCCATGTTTTAATTTTGTGTGTTTTGTTTTTTGTAATGAATCATACCCAAAGGCCATGGGTATGATATGTAAGAGTTTTTCCACTAAGCTATATCCCAGAATGAGGTCTGCTGATTATTTAATTAAATAAGATGGCTCTTCTTAATAAATGAGAAATTCAGTAAAATGAAAATTTGTAGCTTTGAGTATAATTTTCAAGCATTCTCTAAGCAAAATGACCATTATAAAATTGGAAATAAGTACTTGGATAAAATTGTAGTTTGTTCTGAATCATGCAATCAGAGTCAGTTTTGTTTGGCCAAAGCAAAATAAATAATAAATATTTTTCAAGACCTTTAGTTAATTAGTCTGAGCAATTGTACATTTAGACATTCATATTCAGTTACTTGTTTTAACAAGATCCTTTTTTTTCTATCCTTTGACTTTTTGTTGACATGATCAGTTGTGCTTTTTTTAACACAGAGATAGTTGATTTGATTAGTATTATTAACCTGTAATCTTTCAATGACAAGAAGGTATTAAGTATTCATGCTATTTATAGAATACAACTGAACTTCCCAAATGTTGCAGAGACCATATGGAATGAAATGATATATCACATTGAGAGTATTTTAACATAATCTGACAGCGTCAAAATGAAACTTCATTTTATCACTTGCTACAAAATTGAAGTAAATTGGAAAGCCATACTCTCTGCAAGAAATGTGAGAATTCTGTTGAAACAACTTATCAAATGGTTCATGTGAGTTTGATATCTTTTTCATATGAATCATGTGATATCAGGCTACTCAATATTTTGGTTGATACCTTCACAGTACACAAATGTGCATAATTTGTGTATTCTTATTTTTAAATATGTAGAATATTATTCTGTTTATGACTTACTAGATGAAAAAATATTTTCCATATGAAAAAAAACTGTTTTCCATAAGAAAAATTTGCTTATAACATTATGGTATAGTTTTTCTTCTTGGAAGATGGTTAAGTATAGATGTAGTGGCATTTCAATTATATTTTAATAAATATATATAAAGATTGCCTTAAGATCTGGGAATAAAACAGTTCCACTGGTTAGTCTTAGAGACCAGAATATGGTAAAACATATGTTTAATTCCAGTATCCACAATGACACACACCATTAATCTCAGTAGCCATAATGACACACACACCTCTAATTTCAGTAGTTACACAAGTTGCCATAGAAACTGGGCATTGTATGCCTTTAATGACAGTGGTATACACCTTTAACCCCAGTACTAGAGAGGATAATAAAATGGGAGGAGACAGCTCTCAGACACACAGTCTCATTCTGAGATTCCTGGAGGAAAGATCGCCATTTCAGCCTGAGGTCAAAATAAGAGCCAGTGGATGGCTCCTTTTCTTTTCACATCCTCAGGTTGAACCCCAATTTCTGACCCTGAGTTTTCATTTAATTGTGCTACATATAAATGCTTTTTCTCTTTATTGTTTGAAAATAATGCATTTCAATGAGGCTAGTTTGTTAGGAATTATACTGACAAAGAAGAGAATTAACAGCAAGTAAGAAAATGAATGTAAATATGTTAACTATTGAAATAGCATACCAGTGAATAAAACTGGATATATTGCATCTCTATGTCTTCTTTAGTGATAATCATTCACTCAAACTATCACTGCAATTATTACTAAAAGGTTAAATAAAAATGTAGAAATAAACCCAACCTGTGTTATTATATATATAATATATGTATATATTATATATAGTAGAAAATACCCTATTCACTTATGTGTTTCATTTCTTTATTGTTGGAATTTTTGAGCAAATATCTACTCATTCAATATTTTCCTATTAAATAGATTTATATTGTTTTGGGGGATTCTTTTTGTTACATTTATTTATCTGTTGTATGGGGAATGTGTTTTGTGTGATTGCTTGTGCCACATCACATATGGTCAGAGGTCAACGTGCGGGAGTCAGTTGTCTTCTCCCATGTAGGTTCTAGGATTGAACGCCCATTGTATCTTTCCTTGTTGAATTATTTCACCTCCCCCCATTTGAGATTTTTTTGTACAAAAAAATGAAATGAAATATTCACTAGAATCCTTGAAAGATGTCTGTACTCTATGTAGTTTAAAATATGTTATAGTGTGGGTCTCTGTCTCTATCTCCATCCATCACCAGATGAAGGTTCTATGGTGATATGCAAGATATTCGTCAGTATTGTTATAGGATAGGCTCATTACAGGTTCCCTATCCTCAGCTGCCCAAGGAACTAACTGGGAACATC